>NW_002476559.1:232671-333589 GCF_000189635.1 Tetrahymena thermophila SB210
TTCCTCTTTATATAAAATAATTTATAAAATTGTAAATTTATTTGTTGGAAAAGTAGAAATAAATTAATATTTAAAAATTTTTTTAAATGTATTAAAAGTTATTAAATAAAATTTATTTCTAATTTTTTACTAAAAAAATAAAATATTTAAATTATTTTTTTTCTCTTACTAAATAATTTTTTATTTCATATTCATAAATTTACATTTGATTTTTATATCAAAAATTAGATAAAAATCAAAAATACATGCTTTTTAATTCTGAAAATTTTTTTCTTTTAATTTTATGGAAATTAATGATTATTTGATTTATTTTGATGAATGTAACCTAAAAATAATAATTAATTAGATTCTATTTGTTTTAATTTACTCTTTTTAAAATTTTATTTTTCTTTTCTAAATTAAAATATGTAAATATTTAAAATGATTCTAGTTAAAACAAATATTAAATTATTTACTTTAAATTAATATTAAAAGTATCTAAACTTAATTTGTATTTAAAATGCTTCTAAACACTTGTCATAAAACAATTAGTTCACCTTTCTAAAGTATATTTTTTTAATTAATAATACTTATTTTTTTTCAAAGTAAATATTAATCAATATAAAACAGTTAACATTTTTAGAGTATGTTTTATAGTTCTATCAAGTAAATTTTAATAATGTAAAATTATTTTTTGAATATTTTATTTATACTCTCTAATAAATTAAAACTGGAGACTTAATTCATAAAAATATCAGATAGATTCCATTGATTCAAAAAATACTGCTTCAAAATTATTTATTTAATAAATTAGAAATAACTTAAAAGTAAAAATATACATAAAATAATAATTAATAAAGAAAAAATAAAAGAAATATTTATATCAAAAAATTTGTATTCAACATCTATTAGTTAATTTATCATATTATTTACAAATATTTTTATAATGATTATTAATTAGTCATAAAACATGGATTTCTGATAGTTAATTATTATTAGTCACTTGAATGTATAATTATTTTATACTATTTCAAAATAAAAATAGTCTTAGACTTAATATTTGTTAATTTTATAACAAAATTGAAATAGATTATAAAATGAAACTAAATGGTTTAGGCTTAGTTATTAAAAGTGTCTGCTTTAATTTTTAGTGTAAATTTAGTTTTTTTAATTAATGGTCATTTTAATAATATTCAAAAGAAAATTAAAAATTTTTTAGTTATGCGTGGTTTTTAGTGCAAATATTTTATTTATTTTTTGGGTAAATAATAACTTATCAAAAAAATTTTAACTAAAAAGTAGAGATAAAAAAAATTACTTAAGAATGCTTAAATTTTGCCTTCCTTATCAAATAATATAGCAATTTGACATTTTTGGAGCCTCAGTTAACTTAAGCTACAAAAAGGATAATTAATTTAGAACACCTTTTGGTGGATCTGTAACAGCTATATGCTTTTTTTTTATAATTATCCTATGCTATTCAAACGTAAAGAGATTTTATTAATCCTACTTTTACAAAATATTTTATTCAAAGTTATGAAAATAAAAATACTAAGATATATATTATAAAAAAGATATCTGATTTGCTTGCCAAAAGTAATAGATTTTTTATAAGAATCCATGAATGATCTCACTTTATAATTATAAAAGCTTAGGTGTAATATTCTGTTTCTACTTAGTACAACACATAACCTTCAACATTAACATTGGGTAAAGACACGTAAATGATAGCGATTTCATATGATTAAAGTAACTTTGTATCTAGACCTATGGTCAATATTACATTAGTTTAAAGCAGCGTCCATAGATTTCCTGATGGTACAGTTAATGTCACAAAAGTAATTTTCATATTTATTAGAAATTAACAATTAATTAACCATTAATTTGATTTACTATTAAACATAGACTCCTTTGTATTTAGAGCCTTGCACTATTGATCACTTTATTAATCTCCCTAGTTATAATTTTAATTGGACTCTAGCCTTTTAATAATAAAATATATCAGATTACTTATGTCTACAGTAAATAAATAATATTAAAAATATTGTAATCTAAGTTTGTAAGTTAATATTAATTCATTATCCAAGAAAAAATAGAACATATAAAATTGGTGGTGTTTTTGTAAATTAAGATTTCAATTACATAAAATTTTCTGTAACTCCCTGTATAAATTCTACTACTGCTAACCCCTTGAATCCTTGGAATCCATAATGTGAGTCCTCTTCTAAAATTAAATCTAGTATAAACTAGCAATCAAGAATGAGATTCCTTATTTCTAATAATATTTTAAACCCTGAAAAGACTACAGAATCTATTACCTCTTTTATTGATTCACAAATATACAACATTTAGATGGGCTCAGTATAACATTTACCACTCATTTCAATAATTATATATTTAAAAGTAATTAAACAATAACATAAAAACAGATGTATACGACTGCAAATATTTACATTAATGAGTAAACGCTTTAAACAGACGAGAGTATATTTCCTATCTCAAGTGTCCACACTGAAAGATTATTGCAATTTAAATAAAGTGAAGTTTAATAATAGAATGCAATTGGAAATTTTTCTGTATTCGGAGATTTTTATATTTTGAGAAGCAACTATTCTACTTTTTCAAATAAAAGTTATTTAAAATTAAATCAAGTAATCAGCTATATTGGTGGATTTTGTTAAGTTTTCTTTCTGATTTCGGCATTTTTAGGTAAAAATAAATAAATATCTAGAATAGAAATTTATTAATTCAATTTAATAAAGTAAATAGATATAATACTTATGTGTTTTACAATGAACTTGCAAATAGATTGTATGATTTTGAATTAGAACCGCAAAATTAAAATTAAAAAAATTATCATCCAAACAAAAGAAGCGAAAAATTAAAAAGTATTTTAGAAAATTTGGATTAAAAAATTGATTATTAAAAAAATGCAACTAACCCATTAATTTAAAATAATGATTATAGCTTATCTAAAGCTAATCACAAAGCACCTTAAAATTTTTCATAGTAAATAAATATTATTGACAAGGATAGCAATTAAAAAAGAGATTTTTAAGAAAAAAGTTTTATTTAAAACCATTCTATATTAGCAAACTAAGAAGATTATACTAAGCATTTAAACCACTCAGTTATACACTTAAATTTATAGCATCTTAATGAAAATTAAGCATAGGATATTAAGATTATTTAAAATAATAATATGGGTATTATTGATAAAAAGAATTAAATTAATTAATTTGAAAAAAAGTCTGATTCCCCTATTTATTTTAAATAACTATATTTAAAAGATAATCCAAATGCATAAACTCTAAACCAATAACTTGAAAAGCAAATACAAAAAGAAGAATTCGTTTTAGGTTTAAAATAAGCTTAATTTCAAAATACATTAACAAAATTAAATTTAGACGAATAGGAACACAAACACTATAATGGTTCGAAAAGAATGTCAATGTCTTTATCCCCTATTAAATTAGAAAAATATGCTTCTTTCCAAAAATTAAAAATGTCTTCTGAATAATATTTGGATAGAGAGCTCAATTTGGTTATAAACAGAGATAGAAGTCTTTGGATGGATTTTAAATATTTTTTAAATTAATTATCTTGTGGACGTCTATTTAAAAGTCCTTAAATAAAATTACTTAATAAAGCTTTTAATTAAATAAGCTAAGATTTAGACATATTTACAATCTTGAATAATTTTAAGGAATTAGATAAATTAAAGAAAGTTTTATTGAACGAAGATTAGCAAGCTCTTTTTAACTTTTTTCCAAAACCAGTTATTAAAATGGTAGATGATACAGCTATTTTGAGTTTAAAATAAGTAAAGTAGGAAGAGTAGGAATAAAAAAATAAAATAGACTAATTGAATAAAAATAAAAAAAAGCTAAAAATTTAAATAAAGAATTTTAGTGTGATAGCTAAAGCAATCATTAAATTCAAAAAAGGAAAAAAAACTAAAATTTCTTGCTATCAAAAATTGTTTAATCATTATTAAAAACTTGTCGAATAACCTAATCAAAAGTATATTCATCTATTAATTTAATTAATTTTATATTTACTTTTATTATAAAATAATTAGTAACTTCTAGTTATCACTAAACAAAAAACTAATAGATTGCCTAGGTCAAGAGATGAATAGCATTTTTGAAGTAGCAAATAAGTAACTAATTTATTTTTAAGATATAAAATCAACACATTCAATATAATAAACAGAATAAAGAACAAAAATATTTTTTAGGAAAATTTATAGCAATAAAATTAAAGGAAATACTAGCATGTAAATTCTGCTTAAATTAATAGTTCATAAATTTTCAATCTTGATGAAATTAACTAAATAAGATAAAATTAAGGTGAATTACATTATAATTAGTAAAATTTTTATCATATTTAGGAAAATTTAAAAGAAACGGCTAAATAAAAAGAGTAAGAGGGTTTAATTATATTTACTGATGAAAATGAAGATTATTAAGACCAACAATAAAATATAAATTCTAATGTTACAAATTGATAATTTATTATCAAAAATTATAAAAGTCGATCAGAAAAATAAAACATGAGTATAAATTAATTCATTTATTAATATATATTTATGTATATTTATTTTATTTATCAAATTTTATTTAACTTTATTTTACTTCATAAGTTTTTATAAAATTTTAGCTTTAATTAAATAAGATTTTTTTTAAAACTACAAAAAATGTCTGTAATTAAGCATTTGGCTTATTTTTTTTCATTATTTGAGCCTAAATCAAATTTATTCCTCAACAAAAATTATTCTTAAAATTAAATTGAAATTATTTTATCCATTTATATTTCTTTTCTAATTTCATTCATTTAAGATATTTACTTTTTATTAGATTTAATTAATATCAATTCATTTTCAAATCATACTCCTTAAATTATAAATATTTAGAAGTAGTTTAAAATTTTCATAAAATAAAAGTTAATTTGATTTAAGATTAATAATAAGAATGAATAATACTATTGCTAATTGCAGATTTTTTTTTTTGTAATAGAGAGATAAATAGTGATAGGTTACACCTATAACTATTTATCTTTCTAATAGAAATTAATATAATATTAAATAAACTTATATAATAGTATTTTATATATTTACATGTGATTTGTATTTAGTTTTTAATAATTTAAATAAATTTTAAAATTAAAAATAAAATAATAAATAAATTAAGTAAAAAATTTTAATTATTTAATGTGAATATGATATCAATTAAAATAATTATTGATTTAAATTACAATAAATGATGAGCAACAACAAAATTTTACAATCATAAACTATTTTAACATCATTTTTGTTAAAATAAATAATCTTAACATAAATCTAACTATTTCTTTACTTTAAATTTGGTCTCATAATTCAAATCAAACCTTTGAATTTTTTATAAATCATCTTTAAATAAATTACCAGATTCTTCAATATTTGAAATCTACTTTGATTCAATTTAATTTTGATTTATTTCAGAAAATGTTTAAATTTCACTATTTTTCTCAATATTAGTTTATATTTTAGCTATTTACTAAAATCTTTTGTGATTTTCTATGCCTACACTTTGATCCTCTAAAATAAAAATAATAACACTCATTAATTAATTAGTTAAAGACTAAAATTTAAGTAAATTACAAAATCTATTGGTAGCTGAGTCACTTACTAAGCTGAGCATATAATGGTTTTTTATATTAAGCTATGGACTTTAACTTTGAATTTTTTATATAATTGTTGCTTTTAGTAATAAAATAAAAGATAAAATTATTAAAAAAAATAAAATTATAATTTTACATAAATTCTTTTGATTCTATTAAAGTTGTAATTTTTCCTAGCTAAAATTTTGTAAAGCTTTTTACTAAACAATTAATTATAAGTTTGTTTAAACTTTTTTCCATAATATAAAAGTTTTCCAATTAGACTTAACATTTTTATAAAATCTTTTATAAAGAGAGGTAGGTAGTATCAAAAATAACAATTTGCTAAAAATTCTTCCAAACACAGTTAAAGGGTTGTTAATTTTGAATAAAATAATAGCAGATAATATGATCAGCATGAAACCATAATGAAGGCAGAATATGAATACGGATATAATCAAATAATTTAATTATTGGTTGAATGTAGAAAGAGTAGAGTTGATCGTTAAAATTAAATAGCAAAATAAGTCAAACTTCTATAAGTATTTATTTCTGAATGGATGTAAATATAAGCTAGTCATAATATATAAGAATAGAATAAACAAGACTATTTAAAAGCTTAGAATCAAGGACTAAGAAGTTAAAGTGAATGTAACAACAATAATTACTCTTAAGTAGTTGCGAATAAACTCCCAATAATAAAATTACTCTTTATATTCTTGAAAGTAATAACCAAATTAATAGATTGAGATACATGTTTAAAGATTTTTTGATCTTTTTCTCAAAAAAAATAAAATTATTAGAGGGGAAAAACTCCAAGTTATTATAAGTGGTATAGCTAAAATCTTAGTGAATGCATCGTACTATTCATCTCCGCATTTAATCGTCAAATCAGAAGCGACGAAATATTCTGATCCAATTTATGTACAGGTTAATTATTTAGAGAAAAAATTTATCTAGTTTGGCTAAAAGAATACAAATATCAGGTTTATAAGATTGTATATATGGAATTTATTTATTCTAAATAATTTCAGTAATTTCAAAATAACAGCTATTAAAACAGACATAGTTAAAAAAAATATAGGTAAAATAGCTTATAAGACTTAAGTAGTGTGGACAGGACTATATTTTTAAACTAACGATTGACTTACCAAACAGTTTATATTTAATCCGATCTAAGAATTGGGATCATTCATGAAATTAGGTAAAAGTTCTAAAATAATTGGAAAAATATTTGGCTATTAAGCAACCAAAACACTGGAAATTTAAATATAATTAACCAGAATTTTTAAGTAGAAGCTTGATTAATCTTTAATCTAGTTTCTTGAAATAGGAATCATACCTACCTTTCTTAAATATAAGCAAGTAGATGAATGAGTAAAGGAATCAATAAAAATACTAGTACTTATAAAGAAATATAATATAAGCAATGAGATAGCCATTGAGATCACTACTATGTTAAACTTTATTGTGCTACATAAATTGCATTTCATTTAATTATAGTATGACTATGAATATTATTCTCCATCCCAAACCTATCCATTTATATCACAAGACCTACAAACTGGTCCTATATATCCTCTAAGGCAACCATATTTGCTAGTTTTATCCTCATCATTACAAGCATTAAAAATAGAGGAGCATTAAATTATTTCAGAAGAATTTTAATTACTTCTCCAGTATCCTTATTTTAGGATAATTGTATTATTTTAGCATATATAAGTAGAGTCTGGGCATTTTTAGCACTCTGTTTTATTTAAATATCTATTAGTTTATTAATTTATATTCTATTTTGATATGTTATAATGCCAAAACTGGTCTTATGTAGGATCAGTCAGTGAGAATTACCCAGAAGGACATGAATAGCAGCTATAAATATTATTTCCGATTACTTAAACCACTTCTCCAATCAAACAGACTCTCATATAAATCTATAACTAAATTGGAAGCATAGCTGTACTTTAAAGAGTATTAAGATTGATTGTTAAATATGTTGTTTAGTTTGGCATGCTTGATATTTTAATTTAATTAAATAAAAATTAATTATTTTTCTCATCAAAATTCTAACTTGTTATGATATTATGTCCGCTTATAACTACATTTTAATCTAGAGTAATCGGTTAAATTTTAAATTAAATAATATTCAATTCCTCTATAATTGATGCAGGATAAGACTTCTGCTAAAACTTTAAAAGCTAAAAATTTAAGTATGTTCCTTCTGAATCAATTAACTTTACGAAAAGGCTGACCTCACCTCCACTCTAAAATTTAAATATCTAGAGAATTTTTTAATATTTTTTTTGATCAGCAATTTCCATTTTTTCAGGTAAAATGATGTTATATTATATTTGAGATTAGCTATTATCATTATTATTACCATTTATTTTATCTGTTGTTTAGTTGTAAACAACTCCAATAGTTGCGCTTTAAATGAAGGATGCAAAATTTTTACCGTATAATTCAGCACTATTATTAAATATTTAATTTTTATAAAATTGGCTCAATTATTAAGGATAATTTGACTGCTTATTGAATAGTCTTAATCCACCACCAATAAGAGCCTAGTTATGTAATATCTATACCTTATCATCCATAAAAATTTTTGCATTAGTATTTTCTATGTAAATAGCTCCACCACTGGCTAAGGCTTGGTTCTAAAAAAATGTTGTATTTTGTAATTAAATTGTTCCTTAACTAGAATAAATTGATAAAGCTCCTCCATTTAAGCATTTGTTTTATTAAAAGAAGCTATCTTGAATTTTTAATTAAAACGATTCGCTTAATGCTATGTTTCCTTAATTAAATTAGTATATGATATTTAGAAAGAAAGAGTAATTATTTTTAATTGATATTAGAGATTCTCTATCAGAGTATTTAATTTAATTATTAACTATTTGTATATTCTTTGCCATTATCTAATCATTTTCAAGATTCTTTTAAACATTATTTTCTTAAATGGCATTAGTGGTAAAAATAAAAAGTAGATTAATGTTATTTTAAATAATAATATCTGAGAGATTGCTATTCAAGGCTCCTATAATATTTAATAAATATATACCCTAATTAGAATCTATTGATTAGCAATTTATTATTTGAAGATTATTAATAGTTAGGTTTCCAACATCTATAATATTAGTTAAGACAGAAATTTAAGAATTTTTTATTACTAAATTAAAAATAGTCATAGAGGATACGTTTTTAGCTCCAATTAAACCATAAAAGCTAATATTCTATAAACTTTAATTATCAATAACTAAGCTGTATAAATAAACTTCTTAAGTATTTTCAAAATAGAATAATGCATCTTCATTTTTAATACCAATTTAATTAGAAGGTACTCTTAAATTATTAATTATTTTAATTTTATTTAAAACAACTTATGTCATATTGTAAAATTAAAATGAGATACAAGTTAAATTTTAGTATTAAATCTAAATGTTATCAAATATCACTTTATCTGATTTTCTAAAAAATTAAATATTGCCCTAGAAATACTAAAAATCTAAGTTGAAATCTCTTATTTAAACAATTTACTTTGTAAAAGTTAAAAATGAGTCTTAATATATTTGAAGAGATTAGCATATTTAGTTTTATGAACATGTCTCCATCTATACAGATTACACTTAAATAATACTGTTGAGAGTACCATTAAAATTAATATTTCTTATATCTGTATTTTTTAATGAGATATCCCATTTATTATTAAAACTTGAATCTTTTTAAGGTATCATACTTCTTTAGTAAGTATCCGAATACTTTACTAATTATATATCATTAGTAATTTTGGTAATATCTTATAAAGATTCAACAGATATATTTATAGTACAAACTTTATCCATTTTTAGATTACCTTCAAATTTTAAATTATATCTCTATTCATACACTTAACTTTATGAAAGCATTAAAACTTGCATAATTTAATCATAGCTTTATGAATTAAGTGGTTATTACTAATTATTTTAGGAAATACTCATAAATATTGCACTTTAAATCTAAATCTGATCCATTAAATTAGCTTCAAAAGCCATTTAGTTAATATAAAACATCTCATATTTAGTTTCAGTTAATAATAGTAAATATTAACCAGCAACTTCCTCAATATTAACGATAAAGTCATAAAAATTATTTCTTCTAATTCTTGAGATATACACTAAAGAATTTCTATCATAAATCATAATATGAAAAGTTGTGTAAGCTAATAGATGATATTGGGTTATCTTCAATTTATTATACATCAAACCAGGTAGAGATATATACTAAATGATATTACCTTAAAAATCTAATACTCTTAGTAAGCTTTCACCTACAAAACTTAAGAATAATCTATTTTTATTTTGATCAACTTCAAAGATCATTACATAAAGATTTTTGAATTACTAGAAAGTTTTTAGATTACTAAATTTTAATGTTTGAGAATAACTTAAGTCTGAGATCTTTATCCTAAAAATTCCATAACCACTAGGATAACAAACCCATAAATCTGTTGAGGTTTCAATTAGTTCTCCGATTTATAAATTCTTATAAATTTATCCTTGCTATTATTGGACCAAAGTAATTTTCAGCTAATATTATGTTTATCTATTATAAATGATTACATCGCCATTACTTAAACCAAGGAAAACATAATTAGATTGAATTGAGCAAATTTATTTTCGAATATATAAATTAGGGTTATCTAGAGATATGTTATGAATAATTTATTTATTAACAAAATCATAGTGATAGATTTACATATCTTTAGTTATGTAAATATTATTGCAAATAAAAGATAAGAAAGGGCTGTTTAACTAAATGGTATCATAATTATTTTGCTGGGTATTTGGAATATCAAGAGAAATTTTATTGAAATTTGAATAAATAACAAATGATTATGAAAGAGCTATTATTAATAATTGACTGGTTTAATCATATATCAATTGTTAAATTTCCTCATTAAATTAAGAATAATATTCGAAAGCACTATTCTAATATTTATATAATAAACCTTGATCACCTGCTATCATAAAAGTGTTATCAATAATATTAATTTGAGATTATTATTATTAATTAACTTAAGAAAAAAACTTCTTTTTATCTGTTCGAAATTTTATAACAGGCTTATTCAAATCTCCAAAGCATGTCTGAAAAATTTAAGTTTGAGTATAAACGAATAAGTTATTATTTTGAAAATCTAAGTCAAATCCAAGAACCTTGAATTAAGACTTATTATCATACTCAACTAATTTCGTTATTTAATATGTTAAAAATTAATTTTCATAATCAATAGATAGAAGATTACCTACTTCATCTAATAATATAAATAGATTTTAATCTTTATCATATTAATAAGCTACAGCTTTAGATGGTTGATTCTAAGAATAACTACTTGTAAATTTCATTAAAATCGTTAGGCTATCTAGGTTGGCAGTAAATATTTGACCTAAAATTATGGATTCTAATGAGAAAACTAATTGATTCAATGAAGGAATGTAGCTATAATTAATAATTTTGAATCCTTGTGGGCTTTGAATTTCTCCTCTATATCCGAAACTTTTTCTATCAAAAATCTATATGCCTATTTAATTAAATTATTATTAATTCAAATTGTTAAAAATAATTGAATTAATTAACTTACTTGATGTCAACAGAACAGAAATATCATGATCATGAATTTACAAATCCATAATATTTTAGTTTATAGACTATATGGAGAGTTTATATTATCCATTGAAATCATAAACTTCAATATTTTCAGCAAATAAAATTATTATTTGTTAATAATCATCAACCTAGAATAAGTAGAAGCTGCTAATTAATATCTAATTAAAAGAGCTAATAACTTAGAGGTCAGTTTAGTTAAATATTTTCATTAGAGAAGATTCTTGTTTGCAAACTAAAACCATAGAGTTTATCTAGCAAAATTAAAAATTAGAACTATCAGCATCATTAATTAATTTTTTATATTCTGTCAATTAAAGGTCAAGAATAGTAATACTTGATCCATATAAGTAAATGAGGCTATTATTTAATAAATAGCTTGTAACATAAGACATACTGCTATAAGTATAAACTTTGTTTGTCAAATAACTTTTAACTAAAAGTTAATTACCTTTCAGGCAAATAATTGATTATGAATCTGTAATTTTGAAGAATTTGATAGCTGAATTGGAAGAATTTTCAAAGTTTATTTATTCTATAAACTCATTTGTCAATAGATTATATACCATGATATTAGATTTGATGATAAAATATTTTTGAAGTTACAAACTTTAATAAACCTTTTAAATGAAGTCATTATTTTATATCAAAATTGAGTCTAACTCATATACTTTCTAATAGTACTATTTTTTAGTAGCATCTATAGTCATTAAACCATTACTATCTCCATAAGTAAAAAATTCTTATTACTTAATCATCTAAAATGTACTCATGTAAACCTATTATGAAATAGCTATCTAATTCATAAAGTTATCATTATTTTAAACATTAAAACTGAAATTTTAGATTGCAGTTAAAAAACTCAAAACTAAGCTAGATTTAAATCCATACTAAATTTGATTATTATTATTTAGGTATTTGTAGACAGGAAATATTTTATTCAATCCACTTTAACCAAAAACATAAAAAATTTAAGATTAATTTTTAAATACTGCATAAGCTGTGTATTTCAAGGCTGATTTAGAGCTACTTAGTCCTCCTATTACATAGAGATTATCATATGGATCATCATATACAAAGCTAATATCTATACCCTAAGAAAGAGGTATATTTAAAAATTTTATTATTAAGTTTAATTACTCAGTAAATATCATAAAAGACTTGTCAGCAAAAAAAATGGCTAATTCAAAAATAATGTTATTATCAATTTAATAGTTTAAAGGGAAACTTTTAATCTTCCAAATTTAAATTTAAATCAAGCTTTAATAATATCCTTTTTAAATTAATTATTGATTATTTAGATCTACTTTAAATACCTATATGCTAAATCTTTTCTGTATCACCAAATAGAAAGATACATCTAGCTATGCTTAAATAATTTCATCGTCAAAAATTAAAGAGCAGTCTTTAAAAATTAATTTAAAATTTTGATCAAGAACATTAAAGCATGAATCATATAACAGAAAAGATAACCCATTTAATGAGAAAACAAATTTATTCACCATTTTAGAATTAGGTTTCTAAAATTTCCAAGTTTACAAGATCTAAGAGTGAAGTACATCAAAAGCTAGAATATTACTTTCAGATAAAATTAAAATAGTATTATCAGTTAAAAATTAAATTGATTTCAAAGAACCATAATTTGAAACGTAGGTTGAGTCTAATAGCTTTGGTTGCATAGCAGATGAGTAATCCCAAGTAAATATTTAGCCATTAGAAGTAGAAAAAGATACTAAATTGCTGGTTTCATTAGAGTCCATTGCTTAGATAGCTGATTAGGCGTCATTAGACTTTCTTTAGAATGGTTTAAGAAAGTATTGATTTCTTAATTATATATTTTTTCCTCCTATTAAATCAAATGAAAATGACTACAAATACTTATAATAAACCATGATTTAAAATGAATTTATTTTATTAGTATTATCATAAGTTTATGATATTAATTATAGTTAAGTAGCTTAACTATCTTTTAGCTATTTTGAGAATGTTTATTCTAACTGAAGACTTTAAAGGTCTAAATTAAATAGTTATAATGATTGGTTACTATCTATTAGAGTTACTATTATTAATTAGTCAGAAATAATAATAGTGATTGAGTCTATAATAAAATTCTAAATTTAAACTTACGCAATTTTATTTAAATTAATATCTAAAATTTAGATTATTGTTTATAGTTGAAGAATGTAATATTTATTGGTTTAAGATTGTAACTCGTAGATTTTTGAAATTAATTAATTTACTTACAATACTTCGCATGTGGACTTACTTAAAACCAAATAGAAAGATTATTTTTGCAAAGCGACAATAAAAAATTCATTTTAGTAGCCAATTACTTTTAAAAAATTAACTCCAACTATTTAATCACAAAGATGCTTATTTGTAATATATTATAGAGTTATCTTATTATTTGAATTAATAATTATTTATTAAATTTAAATTCCTCCGTTGATGATTGATGAAAAAATGAAGCCATTATAAAAATAATAGCTCAAATTGAGAGAGTTATCTATACTAATAGATGAGTTATAAGCTATTAATTAAGATTAGTCTAATAATAATGTAATGTATACTTTGTTAATTTTTTTATCAAAAGTAATTAATATTGAATATCTTTAATTAATTTATGTAATTAAACTACTTTTGTCCACATCTCCCTAAATAGTAAAGCCAAAAAACTCTTTTGTATTACTTTCTAAGTTCCATCTTGCCAATGTTTTATCAATTAAAAAAATGTAGAAATTTCCTTAAAAATATTCTACATAGTTAAGATTAGGCAAAAAAGGTGCTGTGTAAATATGTCTTCCAGTTGATAATAGCTATATGTTTATATATGATGAATAAACCAAAATAAATTATTAAGAATTTGATGGTTAGATCCTACTTATTGGCTCTAAAACTGAGCTTATTCCTGTTTATGAGTTAAACGTAAATGAACATTACCCCAAGTTAACACATAAATGTGTGTTCATGTCATTTTAATAACCTTAATCACAAATTGCTTGGCAAATTCCATTTTTAGATATATCTTTAATCTAATAATATAGATTATCACTGCAGCCTTTATAAATGCAAATCCCTGTTTTAAAATCTAATTCAAAATTTGTTTCGCATTATTGACAAACCTTATCGCTATTACATACATTGCATCCTATATTGCATGCAAAGACATAGTTGATTAAAATAACAATTTTAAGCGCGTATAAAATTTTCATTACTTTTTGTAGAAGTGGAAGTTTAATTGATTAATTATCCAAATTATTAATTTATAATTTAAGACAAATCTCTTTATTAAGTATAACAGACCTGTCTGAACTATTTCTTATCTAACTATGTAAAATAAGTGATTACTGAAATTGCATTTCGTAAATAATATGTGATATACTTTATATTAAAAAAATAAAACGTTGTTTTGCTTGTTAGTAATTATTGACTTTTCTTATTTAAAATTATATTTAAGAATTTATTTTAAAAATGAAATAAATTAACATAATTATTTTAATAAATTAAATTAAATATTTTCTACACTAATAACACCAAATATTCTTATTTTTCAACCAAAATAATAAATATATTATCAATAATTTTAATCTTAACAAACAAACTTAAAAATAAATTTTTTATATAATGATAGATTTGATAATTTATTAATAAATACATTAATTAATATTTTAATTAAATAAAATGAGAAAAGGAAATACAACATAAAACTAATTTTCAATAAATCTAAATATTATTTTTTAATTCTAATAAAATAAAATTAAAATTATTTATTTTTAATTAAAAAGTAAACAAATAAATATAAAAATATAAAATAACATAAAATTTAAAAATTAATTAATTTTATTTATTTTCAATTAATTTTAAAGTGTAGCTTCTCAGCTACAGAAAAAATTTAAATAATAGTGCAAGATTTTTTTATTTAAATTATTATTGAAATAAGATTTGGGATTGTTATTTATTTTTCATCCTATTTATCTTTAATAAACAGTAAAAAAATTAGTTTATTTATAAATATATTACTAACTGTATCTCACTTATTTGTTTTCTGTCTTCAGTATATTAGTTTAAATTCTTGTATAATATTGTACTTGCAAAATATAAAATTTAATTAATTTTATATTATTCAAATTATAATATGAGATATGATATTGGTTACTTTGCTTTTTAGTAAATTCAAGCTTTAAAATTTTGATTTAATTTTTACTGTTACACTAAATATTAATAATTAGTTTTTCTTATAAACAGAAGCTTAAATGAAATTATTTACTGATCAAAAATTTTGATAAATTGTTTTTTAAAATAAAATAATAAATAAATTAAGTAAAAATTTTAATAATTTAAAGTAAATATTTTGTCAATTAAAATAAATAATGATTTAGATTACAATAAATGATATGTTTACTACAAAATTTTACAATCATAAACTATTTTAACATCATTTTTGTTAAAATAAATAATCTTAACATAAATCTAACTATTTCTTTATTTTAAATGTGGTCTCATAATTTGAATCAAACCTTTGAACTTTTAAAGAATCATTTTTAAATAAATTAATAGATTCTTTAATATTTGAAATCTACTTTGATTCAATTTAACTTTGATTTATTTCAGAAAATATTTACTATTCACTATTTTAATCAATATTAGTTTATATTTTAGCTTTTTGATTTTCTGTGCCCACACTTTGATCATCTAAAATAATATAATTAGTTGAATTTATTAGTTAAAGATTAAAATTTAAATAAATTACAAAATCTATTGGTAGCTGAATCACTTACTAAGCTGAGCATACAATGATTTTTTATATTATGATTTGGACTTTAACTTTGAATTTTTTATATAATTGTTGCTTTTAGTAATAAAATAATAGATAAAATTATTTTTTTAAAAATAAAATTATAATTTTACAAAACTTCTTTTGATCTTTATCGTATTAATAAGCTACAGCTTTAGATGGTTGGTTATAAGAATAAGCACTTGTAAATTTCATTATAATTGTTAGGTTGTCTAAGTTGGCAGTAAATATTTGACCTAAAATTATGGATTCTAATGAGAAAACTAATTGATTCAATGAAGGAATGTAGCTATAATTAATGATTTTGAATCCTTGTTGGCTTTAAATTTCTCCTCTATATCCGAAACTTTTTCTATCAAAAATCTATATGCCTATTTAATTAAATTATTATTAATTAAAATTGTTAAAAATAATTGAATTAATTAACTTGCTTGATGTCAACAGAACAGAAATATCATGATCATGAATTTACAAATCCATAATATTTTAGTTTATAGACTATATGGAGAGTTTATATTATCCATTGAAATCATAAACTTCAATATTTTCAGCAAATAAAATTATTATTTGTTAATAATCATCAACCTAGAATAAGTAGAAGCTGCTAATTAATATCTAATTAAAAGAGCTAATAACTTAGAGGTCAGTTTAGTTAAATATTTTCATTAGAGAAGATTCATGTTTGCAAACTAAAACCATAGAGTTTATCTAGCAAAATTAAAAATTAGAACTATCAGCATCATTAATTAATTTTTTATATTCTGTCAATTAAAGGTCAAGAATAGTAATACTTGATCCATATAAGTAAATGAGGCTATTATTTAATAAATAGCTTGTAACATAAGACATAATACTATAAGTATAAACTTTGTTTGTCAAATAACTTTTAACTAAAAGTTAATTACCTTTCAGGCAAATAATTGATTATGAATCTGTAATTTTGAAGAATTTGATAACTGAATTGGAAGAATTTTCAAAGTTTATTTATTCTATAAACTCATTTGTCAATAGATTATATACCATGATATTAGATTTGATGATAAAATATTTTTGAAGTTACAAACTTTAATAAACCTTTTAAATGAAGTCATTATTTTAAATTAAAATTGAGTCTAACTCATATACTTTCTAATAGTACTATATTATAGTAGCATCTATAGTCATTAAACCATTACTATCTCCAAATGTAAAAAATTCTTATTACTTAATCATCTAAAAGGTACTCATATAAACATATTATGAAATAACTATCTAATTCATAAAGTTATCATTATTTTAAACATTAAAACTGAAATTTTAAATTGCAGTTAAAAAACTCAAAACTAAGCTAGATTTAAATCCATACTAAATTTGATTATTATAATTTAGGTATTTGTAAACAGGAAATATTTTATTCAATCCACTTTAACCAAAAACATAAAAAATTTAAGATTAATTTTTAAATACTGCATAAGCTGTGTATTTCAAGGCTGATTTAGAGCTACTTAGTCCTCCTATTACATAGAGAATGAAATTTTAATTTTTTATATAAAAATGTCAATTAATAAAATAAATAATGATTTAATTTTACAATAAATGATAAACAAAAACAATATTTTACTATCATAAACTATTTTAACATTATTTTTGTTAATATAAATAATCTTAATGTAAATCTAATTATTTCTTCATTTTAAATTTGGTCTCATAATTTAAATCAAACCTTTGAATTTTTAATGAGTGATCTTTAAATAAATTACTAGACTCATCAATATTAGAAATCTACTTTGATTCAATTTACTTTTGATTAATTACAGAAAATGATAACTATTCACTATTTTTATCAATGTTAGTTTAGACTTTAGTTTTTTAGTAAAAACTTTTGTGATTTTCTGTGCCCAAACTTTGATCCTCTAAAATAAAAATAATTGAATTCATTAGTTAAAGATTAAAATTTAAGTAAATTACAAAATCTATTGGTAGCTGAGCCACTAATTAAACTGAGCATATAATGATTTTTTATATTTTACTTTGGACTTTAACTTTGAATTTTTTATATAATTGTTGCTTTTAGTAATAAAATAATAGATAAAATTATTTAAAAAATAAAATTATAATTTTACATAAATTCTTTTGATTCTGTTAAAGTTCTAATTGTTCCTAGCTAAAATTTTCTAAAGCTTTTAACTAAACAATTAATTTTAAGTTTTTTAAAACTTTTTTCCATAAAATAAATGTTTTCCAATTAGTCTTAACATTTTTATAAAATCTTTTATAAAGAGAGGTAGGTAATATCAACAATAACAATTTGCTAAAAATTCTTCCGAACATAGTTAAAGGGTTATTAATTTTGAATAAAATAATAGCCAATAATATGATCAGCATGAAACCATAATGAAGGCAGAATATCAATACGGTTAAAGTAAAATAATTTAATGATTGGTTGAATGTAGAAAGAGTTGAGTTGATAGTTAAAATTAAATAGCAAAATAGGTCAAATTTCTATAAGTATTTATTTCTGAATGGAAGTAAATACAAGCTAGTCATAATATATAAGAATAGAATAAGCAAGACTATTTAAAAACTTAAAAGCAAGGACTAAGAAGTTAAAGTAAATGTAACAACAATAATTACTCTTAAGTAGTTGCGAATAAACTCCCAATAATAAAATTATTCTTTATATTCTTGATAATAATAACCAAAATAATATATTGAGAAGCATGTTTAAAGAATCTACGATCTCTTTCTCAAAAAAAATAAAATTATTAGAGGGGATAAACTCCAAGTTATAATAAGTGGTATAGCTAAAATCTTAGTGAATGCATCATACTATTTATCTCCGCATTTAATTGTCAAATCAGAAGTGACATAAAATTCTGATCCAATTTAGGTACAAGTTAATTATTTTGAGAAAAAATTTATCTAGTTTGGCTGAAAGAATACAAATATCAGGTTAATAAGATTGTATAAATAGAATTTATTTATTCTAAATAGTTTCAGTAATTTAAAAATTACAGCTATTAAAACAGACATTGTTAAAAAAATAAGAGGTAAAATAGCTTATAAGACTTAAGTAGTATGGACAGGACTATATTTTTAAACTAATGATTAACTTACCAAACAATTTATATTTAATGCGATTTAGGAATTTGGATCATTCATGAAATTAGGTAAAATTTCTAAAATGATTGGAAAAATATTTGGCTATTAAGCAACCAAAACACTGGAAATTTAAATATAATTTATCAGAATTTTTAAGTAGAAGCTTGATTAATCTTTAATTTAGTTTTTTGAAATAGGAATCATGCTGGCCTTTCTTAAATATAAGCAAATAGATGAATGAGTAAAGGAGTCAATAAAAATGCCTGTACTTATAAAGAAATATAATATTAGCAATAAGATAGCTATTGAAGTCACTATTATATTAAATTTTATTGTGCTACATAAATTACATTTCATTTAATTATAATATGACTATGAATATTTTTCTCCATCCCAAACCTATCCATTTATATCGCAAGACCTACAAGTTGGTCCTATATAACCCCTAAGACAACCATATTTGCTAGTTTAATCCTCATTATTACAAGCATTAAAAATAGAAGAGCATTAAATTATTTCAGAAGAATTTTAATTCTTTCTCCAGTATCCTTATTTTAGGATAATTGTATTATTTTAGCATATAGAAGTAGAATCTGGACATTTTTAGCACTCTGTTTTATTTAAATTTTAATTAGTTTATTAAATTTTATTCTCTTTTGATATGTTGTTATGCCAAAACTAGTCTTATGTAGGATCAGTCAGTGAGAACTGTCCAGAAGGACATGAATAGCAGCTATAAATATTATTTCCGATTATTTAAACTACTTCTCCAATTAAACAAACTCTCATATAAATCTATAACTAAATTGGAAGCATAGCTGTACTTTAGAGAGTATTAAGATTGATTGTTAAATATGTCGTTTAGTTTGGCATACTCGATATTTTAATCTAATTAAATACAAATTAATTATTTTTCTCATCAAAATTCTAAATTGTTATGATATTATGTCCACCGATAACTACATTTTGATCTAAAGTAATCGGCTAAATTTTAAATTAAATGATATTCAATTCCTCAATTATTGAAGTAGGATAAGTATTCTGCTAAAACTTTAAAAGTGAAAAATTTAAATATGTTCCTTCTGAATCAATTAACTTTATAAAAAGGCTAACCTCACCTCCACTCTAAAATTTAAATATCTAGAGAATTTTTTAATATTTTTGTTGATCAGCAATGCCCATTTTTTCAGGTAATATAATGTTATATTCTATTTGAGATTAACTATTATCGTTATTATTTGCATTGATTATATTTGTTGTTTCGTTGTAAAAAACTCCAATAGTTGCACTTTAAATGAAAGATGCAAAATTTTTACCGTACAATTCAGCACTATTATTAAATATTTAATATTAATAATATTTATTTAATTATTAAGGATAATTTGACTACTTATTGAATAGTCTTAATCCACCACCAATAAGAGCCTAATTATGTAATATCATTACCTTATCATCCATAAAAATCTATGCATTTGTATTTTCTATGTAAATAGCTCCACCGCTAGCAATTGCTTGATTCTAAAAAAATGTTGTATTTTATAATAAAATTATTTCTTAACTAGAATAAATTGATAAAGCTCCTCCATTTAAGCATTTGTTTTGTTAAAAAAAGCTGTCTTGAATTTTTAATTTAAATGATTCATTTACAGATATGTTTCCTTAATTAAATTAGTATATAATATTTATAATGAAAGATAAAGTATTTTTAATTTATACTAGCGATTCACTATCAGAGTATAGAATTTAATTATTAATTATTTATATGTTATTTAATATTATCTAATCATTTTAGAGATTCTTTTAAACACTATTTTCTTAAATGACATTAGTGGTAAAAATAAAAAGTAGATTAAAATTATTTTAAATAATAATATCTGAGAGATTATTATTAATTACTCCTATTATGTTTAATAAATATATACCTTAATTAGAGTTTATTGATGAGCAATTTATTATTTAAAGATTATTAACAGTAAGGTTTTCAACATCTATAATATTTGTTAAGACAGAAACTTAAGAATTTTTTATTACTAAATTAAAAATATTCATAGAAGATACATTTTTAGCTCCAATTAAACCCGAAAAGCTAATATTCTTTTAGCTTTAATTATCAATAACTAGGTTATATAAATACACTGTATAAGTATTTTCAAAATAGAATAATACATCATTTATATTATCAATTTAATTAGAGGGTACTCTTAAATTATTGATAAAATTAATTTTATTTAAAACAACTTATGTCATATTGTAAAATTAAAATGAGATATTAGTTAAATTCTAGTTTTAAATCTAAATATTATCAAATATCACTTTATCTGATTTTCTAAAAAATTAAATATTGCCCTAGAAATACTAAAAATCAAAGTTGAAGTCTCTTATTTATACAACCTATTTGCTAAAAGACAAAAATGAGTCTTAATATATTTGAAATGTCTAGCATATATAATTTTATGAACATTTTTCCATCTATATAGATTAAACTTAAATGGCACTGTTGAGAGTATCATTAAAATTTACATTTCTTATATCACTATTTTATAATGATATATCCCATTTATTATTAGAGCTTGAGTCCTAAACAGGAATCATATTTCTTTAGCAAGTATCTGAAAACTGCACTGGCTATATATTATTAGCAGTTATTGTAATATCTTATAAAGAGCTAACAGATATATCAATAGTACAAACTTTATCCATTTTTAGATTACCTTCAAAATTTAAATTATATCGCTATTCATAAACTTAGCTTTATGAAAGCATTAAAACTTGCATAATTTAATCATAGGTTTATGAATTAGGTGGATATTACTAATTATTTTAAGAAATGCTCATAAAAGTTGCACTTTAGATCTGAATTTGATCCATTAAATTAGCTTCAAAAGCAGTTTAGTTAATATAAAACATTTCATATTTAGTTTCTGTTAATAATAGTAAATATTAACCAGCCACTTCCTCAATATTAACAATAAAGTCATAAAAATTATTTCTTCTAATTCTTGATATATACACTAAAGAATTCCTATCATAAATCATTATATGAAAAGTTGTGTAAGCTAATAGATGATATTGGGTTATCTTCAATTTATTATACATCAATCCAGGTAAAGATATATACTAGATGATATTACCTTAAAAGTCTAAAACTCTTAGTAAGCTTTCACCTACAAAACTTAAGAATAACCTATTGTTATTTTGATCAACTTCAAAGATCATTACATAAAGATTCTTGAACTGTTAGAAAGTTTTTAGATTATTAAAGTTTAATGTTTGAGAATAGCTTAAGTCTGAAATCTTTATCCTAAAAATTCCATAACCACTAGGATAACAAACCCAGAGATCTGTTGAGGTTTCAATCAATTCCCCAATTTGTAAATTCTGGTAAATTTATCCTTGTTATTACTGAATCAAAGTAATTTTCAATTAATAATATGTTTATCTATTGTAGATGATTACATCACCATTACTTAAACCAAGAAAAACATAATTAGATTAAATTGAGCAAATTTATTTTCGAATATATAAATTAGGCTTATCTAGTGAAATTTAATGAATAATTTACTTATTAACAAAATCATAGTGATATATTTACATATCTTTAGTTATGTAAATATCATTGCAAATAAAAGATAAGAAAGGGCTGTTTAAATGAATGGTATTATAACTATTTTGTTGTGTATTTGGAATATCAAGAGAACTTTTATTGAAATTTGAATAAATCATAAATGATTATGAAAGAGCTATTATTAATAATTGATTATTTTAATCATAAGTTAATTCTTAAATTTCCTCATTGAATTAAGAATAATACTCAAAAGAAGTATTCTAATATTTATATAGTAAACCTTGATCACCTGCTATCATAAAGATGTTATCAATAATATTAATTTGAGATTATTATTATTAATTAACTTAAGAAAAAAACTTCTTTTTATCTGTTCTAAATTTTATAACAGGTTTATTTAAATCTCCAAAACATGTCTTAAAAATTTAAGTTTAAGTATAAACAAATAAGTTATTATTTTGGAAATCTAAGTCAAATCCAAGAATCTTGAATTAAGAATTATTATCAAACTCTACTAATTTCGTTATTTAGTATGTTAAAAATTAATTTTCATAATCAATAGATAGAAGATTACCTACTTCATCTAGTAATATAAATAAGTTTTAATCTTTGTCATATTAATAAGCTACAGCCTTAGATGGTTGGTTCTAAGTATAACTACTTGTAAATTTCATTACAATTGCTAAGTTGTCAAGGCTGGCAGTAAATATTTGACCTAAAATTATGGATTCTAAATAGAAAGCTAATTGATTCAATTAAGGAATGTAGCTATAATTAATGATTTTAAATCCTTGAGGGCTTTGAATTTCTCCTCTAAATTCGAAACTTTATCTATCAAAAATCTATATGCCTAAATAATTAATTAATTA
The DNA here is from genome assembly GCF_000189635.1 of Tetrahymena thermophila SB210. Classification (NCBI taxonomy): domain Eukaryota; phylum Ciliophora; class Oligohymenophorea; order Hymenostomatida; family Tetrahymenidae; genus Tetrahymena; species Tetrahymena thermophila. The sequence goes on from NW_002476559.1 coordinate 256,238, forward strand.
AAATTGCTAAAAATAATTTATTTAATTAACTTACTTGATGTCAAAAGAACTGAAATATCATTTTTATGAATTTACAAGTCAACAATATTCTAATTGATAGATTATATGGAGAATATATATTATCCATTGAAATTATATACTTCAATATTTTCAGCAAATAAAATTATTCTTTGTAAATAATCATCAACCTAAAATGAGTATTAGCTGCTAATTAATATCTAATTAAAAGAATTAATAACTTAGAGGTCAGTTTTGTTAAATATTTTCATTAGGGAAGATTCTTGTTTGCAAACTAAAATTATAGGGCTTATCTAGCAAAATTAAAACTTAGAATTATCAACATCATTAATTAATTATTTTTATTCATTCAAATAAAGGTCAAGAATAGTAATACCTGATCCATATAAGTAAATGATGCTACTATTTAAAAGACAACTTGTAACATTAGACATACTATTATAAGTATAAATTTTGTTTGTCAAATAACTTTTAACTAAAAGTTAATTATCTTTTAGGCAAATAATTGATTATGAATCTGTAATATTGAAGAATTTAATAGTTGAATTTGAAGAATTTTCAAAATTAATTTATTCTATAAACTCATTTGTCAATAGATTATATATCATGATATTAGATTTAATGATAAAATATTTTTGAAGCTATAAACTTTAATACACTTTTTAAATAAAATCATTATTTTATATTAAAATGGAGTCTAACTCATATACTTTCTAATAGTACTATGTTTTAGTAGCATCTATAGTCATTAAACCATTACTATCTCCATATGTAAAAAATTCTTATTATTTAATCATCTAAAATGTACTCATATAAACCTATTATGAAATAGCTATCTAATCCATAAAGCTTTCTTAATTTTATACATTAAAACTAAAATTTTAAATTGCAGTTAAATAACTCAAAACTAAGCTAGATTTAAATCCATATTCAATTTAATTATTATAATTTAGGTATTTTTAGACAGGAAATATTTTATTCAATCCACTTTAACCAAAAGCATAAAAAACTTTAGATTAATTTTTAAATACAGCATAAGCTGTATATTTTAAGTCTGATTTAGAGCTACTTAATCCTCCTATTACATATATATTGTCATATGGATCATCATATACAAAACTAATATCTATACCCTAAGAAAGAGGTATATTTAAAAATTTTATTATTTGGTTTAATTACTCAGTAAATATAATAAAAGATTTATCAGCAAAAAAAACGGATAGTTCAAAAACAACATTATTATTAATTTAATAGCTCAAAGGAAAATTTTTTATTTTCCATATTTAAATTTAAATCAAGCTTTAAAATTATCCTTATTAAATTAATTTTTGATTATTTAAATCTACTTTAAATACTAATATGGTAAATCTTTTCTGTATCACCAAATAAAAAGATACATCTAGCTTTGCTTAAATAATTTCATCATCAAAAATTTAAGAGCAGTCTTAAAAAATAAATTTAAAACTTTGATCAAAAACATTAAAGCATGAATCGTATAGCAGAAAAGATAAGCCATTTAATGAGAATATAAATTTATTCACCATTTTAGAATTAGGTTTCAAAAATTCCCAAGTTTACAAGATCTAAGAGTGAAGTACATCAAAAGCTAGAATATTACTTTCAGATAAGATTAAAATACTATTATCAGTTAAAAATTAAACTGATTTCAAAGAACCATAGTTTTAAATGTAGGTTGAGTCTAATAAGTTTGGTTGCATAGCTGATGAGTAATCCCAAGTAAAAATTTATCCACCAGAAGTAGTAAAAGTTACTAAATTGCTGTTATCATTAGAGTCCATTGATTAGATAGCTGAATAAGCATCATTAAATTTTCTTTAGAATGGCTTAAGAAAGTATTAATTTTTTAACTATATATCTTTTCCTATTAAATTGAATGAAAATGATTCCAAATACTTATAATATACCATAATTTAAAATGAATTTATTTTACTAATATTATCATAATTTTATGAAACTAATTATATTTAAGTAGCTTAACTATCTTTTAACTATTATTAGAAGGTTTATTCTAACTATAAACTCTAAAGATCTAAATTAAATAATTATAATGATTAGTTATCATCAATTAGAATTACTATTATCAATTAGTCAGAAATAATAATTGTGATAGAATCAATAATCAAATTTTAAATTTAAACTTACGAAATTTGGTTTAAATTAATATCTAAAATTTAGACTATTGTCTATAGTTGAAGAATGTAATAATTATTGGTTACCAATGTTAACTCATAGATTTTTGAAATTAATTAATTTACTTACAATTTTTGGCATGTGGACTTACTTAAAACCAAATAGTAAGATTATTTTTGCAAGGCAACAATAAATTATTCATTTTAGTAGCCAATTACTTTTAAAAAATTAACTCCAGCTATTTAATCACACAAATGATTATTTGTAATATACTATAGGCTTATCTTACTATTTTAATTAATAATGATTTATTAAATTTAAATTCCTCCGTTGATGGTTGATGAAAAAATGAAGCCATTATAAAAATAATAGCTCAAATTAAGAGAGTTGTCAATAGTAATAAACGAGTTAAAAGTCACAAATGAAGATTAGTCTAATAATAATGTAATATATACTTTGTAAGTCTTTTTATCAAAAGTAATTAATGTTGAATATCTTTAATTAATTTATGTAATTAAACTACTCTTGTCTACATCTCCTTAAATATTAAAACCAAAAGACTCTTTTATATTACTTTCTAAGTTCCATTTCACTAATGTTGTATCAATTAAAAAAATGTAGAAATTTCCTTAAAAATATTCTACATAATTAAGATTAGACAATAAAGGCTCTGTATAAACATATCTTCCAGTTGATAATAGCTATATGTTTATATATGATGAATACACTAAAAGAAATTATTAAGGATTTGATGATAATATCCTACTTATAGGCTCTAAAACTGAGCTTATTCCTGTTTATGAGTTAAAAGTAAATGAGCATTGTACCAGGTTAACACATAAATTTGTGTTCATATCATTTTAATAACCTTAATCACAAATTGCTTGACAAATTCCATTTTTAGATGAATCTTTAATCTAATAATATAGATTATCAATGCAGCCTTTATAAATGCAATTCCCTGTTTTAAAATCCAATTCAAAATTTATTTCGCATTATTGACAAAACTAAGCGCTATTACATACTTTACATCCTATATTGCATGCAATCACATAGTTGATTATAATAATAATTTTAAGTGCTTATAACATTTTCATTACTCTTTGTAGAAGTGGAAGTTTAATCGATTAATTATCCAAACTATTAATTTAATAACTTAAAAGAAATCTCTTTATAAATTATAACAGACCTGTGTGAACTATTTGCTATCTAACAATGTAAAAAAAATTGATTACAAAAATTATATATGGTTAAGATAACTTGAAGTGCTTTTTATTCAAAAAATATTAAAAATAACTGTAGTTATTTTCTTTTCTAATTTAAAAATAAATTTATTTTAAAAATAAAATAAATGTACTTAATTATTTTAATATTTACCAACCAAATAGCACCGCTTAATCTTGTTTTTTCAACCCAAGTGCTAAATATTTTTTAATTATTTTAGTTTTTGATAACAAATTCATATAAATTTTTTTGTTTCAAATAAATTATATTAATAAAAAACAATTTTAAGGTATTTTTAAATTTATTTCATAAATTATTGATTGAAAATATTTATTAGCAATAGATAGATAGATTGCTTTAAAATGATATTTAATCTTTTAAATAAATTCAGCTAAGAATAAGATAATAATTAAATTGCGAAAAGAGGTAATATTAAAAGTTCTACTTAAATTATCCCTATATATTTTTTTTCTTATAATAATTGATTTGTATTTATTTCATCTGAAATTTAAATGTTAATAAAGCCTTTGAAATGATTGTTTAATTTATTTTTTTGCAATGTATAAATAATTAAAAAATTTTTGATTTTATTTTCGAAGATGTTTTTAAATTTCATATATTTAAAGGGTAATATAAAGTTAGATATGAAATTAAGAAATAAAATTTGAATAAGAAAGTTATTTCATAACTATTAATAATTATTCTTAAAATTTATTAAAGTAATAATATATATATACTCTATCAAATAAATTTGATTAGTATTTTGTTTTCTAATTTTTTATTTTCAAAGTTAATTCATTTGAATTAAGAATATAGATCTATGAACTGCATTTACATAACTATCTTAAATCAAGTATTTTTTTTTTGTAGATTAGACATTAATATCTTAAATTCACGTTTAATTAGAAACCCGATTTTAGAAATTAATAAATTATATTCTTTTTTGATATTTTATTTTAAGGAAAGTAAAAATGACAAATATTTGATAAATATGTTAAAATTATACTTTTGCCATATATATTTACGTGAAAACAAATGGTTCGCTAATTAAATTGGCAGTCTTAAATTCTTTTCTCATTAAAAAAAATATTAAAATAAAGATTAGAAAAAAGTTAAGTTAATTTTGAATATGACCTAAGAATATTAAATTCTTAGATGAAAAAAAATCTAACAAATAATTTAAAAAAGATAATTACTTACAAAAATCAACAATATAATTTATATTAAAAAAATGATTTAAAGTTTTATGCCTTACTATTTTTTAAGGCGTATGGATATATTCGGGACTTAAATAAGTCTTAATTATAACAAAGACAGTTAATATAGAACATTTTTTGGAGGTAGTGTTGCTGCTATTTGTATCGCTTTAATAGCCTTGCTTTGCTTTTCAACTGTAAATATCATTTCTTAATGCCTTACTTAAAAAAGATTATTCAAAATAATATTTTCAAAAATAATTTATCATATTAAGCTACTTATTTCATCGATTTAAATTTTTTATAATCGAAAGCATAAAATATTTAAAATATATGCATATAAATTGCTAATTTAAATTATAAATTTTTCTTAAAATTTTGGATTGAGTAGCATTTTTATTCAAATTTTTTAGGTTACTTTGAAATCTTTAATATTTATATTAATTTTTATATAATTAGGTTAAGACTCTTTTCGAGAAAAGTAAAACAAATGATATTTTTCAATATTAATTGATAATATATTTTAATGCATAGGTTAAGTTAGTTTTATTCAATCTACTACATATAGTGTTTAGCCTGATAATATAATTTTCGATAACACCAACTATATGATAGCAGTCTAATATGATTAACCTAATTTTGTAAAAAGACCATATTATAATATAACATTTGAATAGAGGTATTATAAAAGGTTAATGAATGGGACTACTATAAAAACTAAAGTAAGTATCACTTTAAATCTATATTTATATTTGAAATGTTTTCCTTTTATGATAGACACCTATACCACTCGAACCCTGCACAATAGACCACTTTATAAACCTTCCTAGCTATGGCTAAAACTGGACATATACTTTTTAGTTGGAAGATCTATAAAATTTTCTTTGTCTTAAGTAAAATGATTTACATAAGTATATATATAATCTATTAAATTTATATAAAAAATAAGAAAAGGAACTAAATTTTAGATTGGCGGCATATTTGAAAACGAAGATTTTTACTTTGTTAAATTCGCTGTAACTAAATGCGTAAATTCAACAGCTAATCCTCTAAATCCATGGAACCCAGTTTGTGAAAGCCCTAGTGTGGTTAAAGCAAATTAAAATGAGGGCTCTAGGATAAGATTTTACCTTTCAAATAATTTTCTAAACCCAGAAAGAGCAGAAAACTCTATAACTTCTTACTTAGATTCTATTCTTTTTAATGTTTAATAAGGCCTTGTAAATTGATTATATAAAAATCCTCATTTAATTTGATTAATTGTTTTTTTAAAAAAACTAGATGTATACTACTGCAAACGTTTATTTGAATTCATAGACTCTAATTACAGATGAAAGTATTCTTCCTTTACCAGATACAAACTAAATAGATTTGATGTAATATAAGTTATCCGAAACATGGCAGTAGAATGCAGTCGGAAATTTTGATATTTTTTGCGAGATATATTTCAGAAGAAGCTATTATACAACAGTAATTCACAAAAGCTACTTAAAGCTAGTTTAAGTAATCAGCTATATTGGAGGTTTTAGTTAGGTCTTTATATTAATATCTGCGTTTTTAGGTAAAATTATTTAAATTAACACAATAAACTCCATACATTCATTCTCTTAATTAATAAAGTTAGGAAGTATAATGGATACATTTTTGCCATTGAATTAGCAAATAAATTATATGATTTTGATATACCAGATGATCCAAATTAAAAAAATCATCGAAAATCTGATGTAAAAAGGAACAGTATTTATAATAATCAAAAATCTTTAACAGATTAATATGCTATACGAAAATAAACAAATCAAAACTTATAAGAATACTAAGAGAGAAAAAATGATTAGACGCTTTCTTCAATGCCTAATAAAATAGAAACAAAATAGACTTTAAATAATATCCAAGGGATGAGCAAGCAGTAAACAACTAAGAATTTTAGCAGTATGTAATTCTATAGTACAATTAAGCCTTCTTAGTTTAATTAGCCCTCATAACTTAATTAACCCTCATCATTAAATTAACCCTCATAACTTAATTAGCCCATTTAAGATGATGTATAATAATTTATTCCTTTAGATTAAATTAGACAAGTTTTAATGGATAAAGGATTAGGTTAATAGTACTACAAAACAGACTATTTTGCAGAAAATAATAATCAGCTAACAACAAATAATAAATAAATTAAAGAAAATAATCCTACACATAATATTACTACCCAGAACGATTAAAATTAGATACAAATATAAGAATTTAAAAAGTATGCAATTAACAATAATGACTCCGATTAAATAATGTAAACTAAAGATAATAAAAATTTATAAGAAAAAGAAGATATTAGTTAGTTGGTACGATAAGATAATGAATTTAATTTAGATAATTTGAATAAACATAATTAAGAAGAGAATGATAATTAGCGAAAATATAAAAGTTAAACAGGATTTGAATAAAAGAATTTTTCTGGTTACTTAAAATCATTAACAAAGGCTGATTCTTACTTTGAAAAAAAGTAATCAGATATTTTACAAACTTAGCGTAGTGTCATGAAATTCAATTAATCATCAAGAAAAAGTCTATTTTAATATACTGAAAATACTCCACAAGCTTAAGGCGCTAAGCCTTTTTCTTCATTTGGAGCATCATCTAGAAATATTACAAAAATAATCTAATAAAAATATGGGGGAGCCGCTGAACAGTTTTTAGAAAAGGAGTTTAAAATAATAATTTAAAGAGAAAAAAAAATCTGGCTTAATTTCAAATATATCATAAATTAATTAACTTGTGGAAAATTCTTCAATAGTCCAAATGTTAAATTAATAGAGAAAGCTAAAAACCTTGTAAGAGATGATTTAGATATTTTCAATATTCTTGATAGGCAAAAAGAGCTAGAAAAAATGAAGAAATTATTCTTTAGTGAGGACCAGCAAGTTCTTTTTAATTTCTTCCCTAAGCCTATAATTTCAATAAATAACGATAATACAACACTCAGTTTGAAGTCAATTAAGTAAGAATAAATGGATCTCTAAAGAAGTATCACTAAAGTTGAAAAGAAGAAGAGAAAGCTCAATATTTCATTTAAATATCTAGCGACAATAGCTAAAGCAATAACTAAATTTAAAAAGGGTAAAAAGGGCGTAACTTCAAATTACTAAAAACTATTTAACCACTATTTAAAGCTTTCATAAGAAAATGATGTGAAGTAATTTATTATATTACAATTTGTATTACCAGTTAAAAAAATTACCTTTTCTATTAAAAAGTAATTCTTAGCAAGCTTTAAATAAAAAGCTTATTGATCTTCTTGGAGATGAAATGAGAAGTATTTTTGAAGTTGCCAAAAGGTAAAATTAAAGATGAAAAAAAACTTATTTTAATTTAAATATATAATTTCAAAAAAAGAATGCAGTAAAGGCCAAGAGAATACAGCATGACCCCATAAAACTAACTTTAATCAGATATATTTATGAAGAATTTAAGATCTTAAAAAACAGAAAATTAATTTAACACTGACTAGAATCAAAATATGTAAGAATCAAATTAAATAATAGAAAATAACTAGAAGCAAATTAAGCCTAAAAGTATCCATTCAGGTATTTTTGAAGATTTGATGAAGCAAAACACTATTTAAAATTATTAAAACGAGAATATAACTTAAAAAATTATAGATCCTAGTAGCATTGTTATTTAGTTTGAGGAAAATAACTCAGATGAAAAAATATAAGATAGTAAAGATAAAGAATAAAATCAGTGAAATTTATTTAATATGTTCATATTATTCTTAATATTTTATCTATTTTATTTACAAGAGAAGTCTTAAATATAAATAAAATATTTATCTTGATCTTAAAATCTTTTGAATAAAATAAATTTGTATTAGCATTTCAAAAAAATAGTTATTTATTTTTAATTGAAATTATTTTTATATCAAATTTTAAAAGTTCTTTTTACGATGTTTAAATATTTAAATTGCGTATTTTTAAATGATAATAAGATTACAAAGGATGAATGTTTATGAGTATCTTTAAGATTTAATTAACTAAATTTACTAATTTGTAAAAAAAGACATAAATTAATTAATTCATTATCTTTAAAAAAAGTAATTATGTAAAATGAGCAAATCAAATCTACATATTAACTTTTTTAATGTTACTAAATGATAATTATAAATAATCAAATGACGTATGTGTTATTTGAGAATTCTTTAATTCTCAATTTTTTTAATTTTTTACATATCAGTAAAAAAATATTTTTGTTCTTATTCAAATAAACTAAAAAAAATATAAAAGGCTTTGAAATTAATTAAAATATCCATATTTTAAGAAAGTAGATTTATTAATAAATTGAAAATAAAATACAAATGTTTGAATCAGTTTAGAAACTAAATCATTTAGCATTTCAAGACTATTCAATTTCTTTCCAAAAAAATTAAGAAAGAAAATTAAATTAAAGAGTAATAAAAAAACAGCAAATCTTTTTCAGAAGAAGAATGTTAAAAAAGTTTATCCCATATTACTTTTTAAAGGAAATAGATATCTTTGGCACTCCGGTCACATTAAATTATAATAAAGACTCTTAATACAGGACTTATTTTGGAGGCTCTGTTACGATTTGTTGTATTTGTATCATCATACTGCTTTGTATTTCTACTGTAACAATTGATTATCTTTTAAAAATAACTCAAGAATTTCATTCAAAATATCATATAAATTTTAATAAAGAAACATTTTCTTTGGCAATTAACTAACTAAATTAGTTAAAATATCTTTATAATTATTCTAGAATTATTAAAATTTTAAAATTCTACTAGATTTATTTATTTATTTATTTTTTCTTGACTTGCTTGATAATCATTATTTCTTTATATAATTTGAAATTTTAAAAATAGATACAAACTTTATTTGCTAAGAGTAATTACTATTAGTGTGATATTGAATTATTGATAATTTTTTATAATAGCTTAAGTTACCTTTGTTTAGTCTTAGAATTATAGTGTATCACCATCTTTATTAGAATTTGACCATAATGATTTCATGATAGCAGTTTAATATGATCAACCTAACTTTATTTAAAGACCTTTTGTTAATATCACTTTACAATAAAGACATTACCATAGAAATTTAGATGGAACAACTACTTCTTAAAATGTAATTAATTACAAATAAAATCTTAAAACAATTTATCATAAATATGTAATAGACTACTATTTATTTAGAACCGTGTACTCTTGACCATTTTAGAAATTTGCCTAGCTTCAATTTTAATTGGACATACGCATTTTAGCTAGACAATTTATCCAATTTTTTGTGCTTACCGTATATTAAATATTAAAATTTCTATAATTAATGTTTTTATTATGAAGAAAGGGGATCAAATATTAAATAGGAGGGATTTTTGAAAACGAAGACTTTTATTTTTTAAAATTCTCCATAACTTATTGTACAAATTCTACCTATTAGAATCCTAAAAATCCTTGGAATCCAATATGCGAAAGACCAGAAGTAATTCAAGCAAACTAGTTACAAAATTCAAGAGTAAGATTTTTCATCTCAAACAATATATTAAATCCAGAAAAAGCTACTAACTCGATTACTTCTTTTCTAGACTCTCAAATTTTTAATATACAACAAGGGAAAGTAAGTATAAGTATATTAAAGGTTATTTCTAATTTTAAATTGAATTTTTACTAAAATTAGATGTACACCACTGCTAATTTATATATTAACTCATAAACGCTTATTACTGATTAGAGCATTTTTCCAATCTAAGACATAGAAACTTAAAATCTGCTTTAATTCAAGAGGAGTGAGACATGGTAATAAAATGCTGTGGGAAATTTTACTAATTTTTGTGAAGTATTTTTCGAAAGAAGCTACTATTCAACAATTGCTAATAAAAGCTACTTAAAGCTAGTTTAAGTTGTCAGTTATATTGGAGGATTTAGCTAAGTTTTCATATTAATTTCAGCATTTATAGGTAAATATTAAATAGCCTGATTTTTAATTTAATTTCTGTAAATTATTAAAAGTAAGCAAATATAATGGGTATATTTTTTGCATTGAGCTTGCAAATAAATTATATGATTTTGATATTCATGAAGATTCAGTCAGTAAAGGCAAAAGATCAAATAAATTAGATAGTCATCATCGAATACAAAATCATTTGTAAATTTAAAATAGCTCTCCGTTAAATTACTAAAAGGATGAATAAGCTTACTAAAAGAGTAGTTGGTCTCACTATAATCTTCAATCAAAATTTACTTGTTCTAATATTTAGCTCAATAAAAATTTATTGACTACTAGTACTCTTTAAAACATAAGAAACGATAACCCTTTTAATAATAACTTAAATTTGTAAACTGCTGAATAAGACAATCATTTAGATTAGATGAAGAAAATACAAACAGAAAAAGAAATAACGCTGAAGAATTACAAAAATACTGATTTTGTTTTAGATTCAAAAATTAATTAAAAATAAACTCCAAATGATATTTAAATTTACGAAAATAGTAACGCTGACGTAGATAATCAATAAATTAGCTTACGAAAAGAAAGTCTTAATCAAGAGAAATCAATTCACATTGAAAGTGTAAACTAAACAAATTAATTTTAATAAACGAAAAAAGATACTATTTAATTTGATGAATTCAATTAAGATTTACAGGTAAAAAATGAATTTAATTTCACAAACAGAATTTAAGCAATAAGTGAGTAAAAAAATATTTAAGATGATGAAAAATAAATTACTCAAACAGAACCATTTTTCTAAAGAAAAGAATCAGAAATTTTAGACACAAAAACAAATAATAATAATGGATAATTCACTTCAAGAAAAAATTTATATCAATATAGTGAAAGTACCCCAAAAGGCTAAGTCAGAAGAGCAGTTAATTCGTTTGGCCGTGCAGCTCGTAGCATGACTAAAATTGTTTAATAAAAATTTGGAGGAGCTGCTGAGTAGTTTTTGGAGAAAGAATTCAAATCAATTATTGAAAGGGAAAAAAAAATATGGCTTAATTTTAAATATATTGTTAATCAGTTAACTTGTGGCAAATTTTTTTAAAGTGAACATGTAAAATTAATAGACAAAGCTAAAAATTAAGTAAGTGAAGATTTAGACATTTTTACTATCTTAGATAGATAAAAGGAGGTCGAAAAAATGAAAAAGTTATTCTTTAATGATGATCAATAGGTTCTTTTTAATTTTTTCCCCAAGCCTCTCATCTCTATAAGCAAAGATAACACGGTATTAAGCATGAAACAGATCAAATAAGAGTAAATAGACTTAGAATAAAGTGTTAACAAAGTGCAAAAGCAAAAAAAAAAATTGAATATATCATTCAAAAACATAGGAACAATAGCCAAGGCGATTGTCAAGTTTAAAAAGGGAAGAAATTCTACAATGTCAAATTATTAAAGATTATTTAACCACTATAAAAAGCTAACTAGAAATTCTGAAACTAAGTAAATATTTTTTATATTAAAATATAAACAAAAGAATGTTAATTATTTAGCAATCCAGAAGCAGGTTTGAACAAGAAATTAATAGAACTCTTAGGAGATGAAATGAGGAATATATTTGAAGTGGCAGTAATGTAAGATTTTTCTGAAAGATTCAAAGATAATTTTAATTTTTTATAATAAAAGAATGGATTAGAAACCTCATGAAAATAAATAGGTTTAACAACTACCATTGTCATAGTTCTATATTGAAAGAAAATAGTCTAGAGAAAACGATATTCACACAGAATAAAATATCAACTTAGAAAATTTGCATAAGATTACAGAGAGCAATTAATAATAAACAGATTAAAATAGTTCAAAATTAATAACTTTTAATGATTTATCCATTTAAAGTAGCAATACTAATAATAAAAATCAATAAAATGACATATCCATATAAATTAGCAGTAATAAAGACCAATAAAATGATATTTAAAATAATCATAAAGATCTTGATAATATACAAATTTAAAATTAAAATGAGGACTCAGATGACTAAAAGGTATAGAAAGCAATAGATATTCAAGAAAAATTATCATAAAATATTCAAAACTCAAACAAAAATTGATTATTAATTACATAAAAGAATTTGAATAAAAGATAAAATATTTGATACGGAAAAGAATTAATTGATAAAAAAAACAATTATTGTAAAATATAGTCTGTAAATATAGATTGAATATTTTTTTATATTAATTTGTATAAGATAAACACTAATAATATATATTAAATGTAACTTTAAATTTATATAGAATAGAATCATTACTTTTAAACAAATTAAATTAATAATTTCATTTAAATTACTTATATTCAATGAAAAAAAATCTGTTGTTTGCACGATAGTTTTAATTTAAATGTAAGCTCCATCAGTATAATTAAATTTATATTCCTATTGAAAATACTCATGTGTAAGGAAAAAATATGTTGTTTGCATAATAATTATAAATTAAATGATTATAAGCTTCAGGCATGAAGCTAATTTTACATTATAAAACAATATTCAATATGTAATCAACTATTAAATCTTATCATCTATACTTTTAGATATAATTTAGAATTAGTCTAATACACATATTTATAAGATAATTTAATAAAGAAGATAAAAATAAAAATATTTCATTTGAGTCTTTTACTAGTTTTTTAAAATATATACAGAGAGATTATTTACTAAAATTGCTTAGAAAATAATGCTTGAACAAGTTATAAACATATAAGTAGGATTAATTATACATTTACTTTTTAATCAAAAATAGTGTAATTGAGATTAGGAAATATAAAAAATAGATAAACAGGATCAGAAAATCATAAGTCTACCAAATATTTACATAGTACCAAATCTTAATGTATGGCTATAAATTTATATTTAATAATTATCATAAAGATTCAAAAGTCTTAAAATTTAAAAATAATAAAAATAAATGAGTAAGTTTTAGAAGATTTTTAACTTTTTGAAGGAATTAGATATTTTCGGAACCTAAATAAGCTTGAATTATAATAAAGAAAATTCATTTAGGACATCTTTTGGAGGGATTACAACTATTGTTTGCTTGTTTCTCCTATCTCTTCTTTGTTTTTCTACTGTAATTTTTTTCAGACATCAAATTATCTATTATATTTATTCTTATACTTATTACTCAATCCTTTCTAATAATAAATAGGTATCTAATCTTTTCTAAAAAGGTAAACTTCTTTATACGTTTCCAACTAATTTTAAGAAATAAAAATGATTAAATTAATATAAAAGCACAAGTAACATATGTGTAGTCTGTAAATTATAGTACTAATCCATCAGCTCTCGAAATTAGTAGCGATAATTTTATGATTGCTGTGCAATACGACTAACAAAATTTTATAACGAGACCAATGATTAACATTACCTTTGAATAAAGACTTTATCATAGATCTAAAGATGGTACAGTATCTTAAAAAAAGGTAATTTAATTTAAAAATTTAGACTTTTTTCTCAATAAAATTTTCATTTAGATACCATACTATCTAGAGCCTTGCACGCTTGAACACTTCATTAATCTTCCTAGCTATTAATTTAATTGGACTGAATCATTTTATCAGCAGAATATATCTAATTTTCTTTGTCTATAGTAATATATCCTTATCAAACTATTTAATCCACAAAATTAATTGCTTGTTTAATTAATAGAAAAAACTAAAAATTTTATGTTGGAGGGATATATGAAAACGAAGACTTTCAATTTATTAAGTTTTCTATAAGTAAATGTGTCAATTCAACTGCTAATCCCAATAGCCCCTGGAATCCTACGTGTGAACAACCAGATATCATAAAATCAAAATAAAATTAGGGATCAAGGATTAGATTTTTAATTTCCAATAATATTTTAAACCCTGAAAAAGCTACAGGATCAATAACATCCTTTTTAGATTCTTAAATTTTTAATGTCTAATAGTCTTAAGTAAATTTAAGTTATGATCATTTAAAAAAATTAAAATAAAATTTTAATTTTCTAGATGTATACTACTGCAAATGTTTATTTAAATTAACAAACACTTATTACTGATGAAAGCATATTCCCAATTGAGTCATTACATACAGAAAGCCTAATTTAATTTCAAAGAAGTGATGTTCAGCAGTAATTTTCATTTGGAAATTTTGGAGTATATTGTGAGATATTTTTTGCAAGGAGTAATTTTTCAACTATTGCAAAAAAGAGCTACTTAAAACTAAACTAAGTCATTAGCTATATTGGTGGATTCTGCCAGGTTTTCTTCATTATATCCGTTTTTTTAGGTAATTTTTTTTTTTGAGATGATAAAATTTTAAACTAAAATATTATAATAGTCAATAAATACAACACATACATTTTTTACAATGAGTTAGCAAATCGGTTATACGATTTTGATACAAAAGATGATGAATAAAATAACCCTTAGTATAAGATGGATAAAAAGAGAGATACTATCTAAAATAAAGATGTTTTAAATTCTTAAACTCGTAATAATACCATAGATCAAACACCTGTAAATTTTAAAAAAGATAATATAAATTATTTAATTGGTTCCTCACCTTTAAAACCAATTTAAGAAAGAAATAAAATTATCCCTTTACAATTAGAGAAAGAAGACAAAAAATAAAACCTAAGCTTTAAAAATTATCTAGGCTAATTAGATAATAGCAGTGGCAAGAATAACTCAATTCTTAATAATATGTTTAAAAATAATATTAAAAAAAATAAATCAAACATAAAGGATGAAGATGAAAAACCTCCACTCAATATTTAAGAAGAGAAAAATATTCAAAAAATTAATTTAAATGAATTAGGGGAAAAGAAAGATGTAAAAGAAATAAATGATCTAGATCAGTAGAAATAAAGCCACTAAAAGTTCTCTACAAGCTATTTAGACCATGAAATTTCTATATTAAATGATAATAAAAATACAGCTCCACTAATTAAACCTTCAAATGAAGACTAAAATGAATAAACAATCAACATAAATTAATTTTAGTTAAGTGAATTATCTTCAAGGAAAGAGTAAAAAGTTCAAAATTTAGAATTATAAAATGCTTAAAATAATTAAATAACTGAATAAGTCTCATTTGAAAATCAGGAAAACAGTTTAATAAAAACAAATTAATTATCTGGCCCTAAAAATATTTGGGACAATTTAATAAAAGTAGAATAAAATTAGTTGAATAAAGAAAACAAAAACTATCTCAAATTATATAAAAATTAAAGTCATCCAGAAAGTTAAAATTCAAATATATTAAACTAATAAGAAAATTAGAAAAAAATTACACATTTAAATTAATCAGAAAATAATATTTTTACTAATAATAAAGAAATAAATTCAAATAAATAAAGTTTATAGCATCTGTAAAATAAAGAAGATATTAAACATAGCTTGAATTAAAATTAGGAATATTAATAGGGAAGCTAAGATTAAAATAAGACTCAATAACCCAATAAAGTAGATGTGAAAAAAGATTTTCAGTTTGATAATAATTAATTAGATTATAAGCATGAGTACTTGAGATAAAATTAAAAAAAAGATATGAACAAATACATAAGTGACAATTAAAAAAATAATATTAAGATGCTTACTTAAATTAGATAACCAAATTAATTTTTAGAAAATGAGCTTAAAACTATAATCGACAGAGACAGGAGCTTATATGTAACTTTCAAATATATTGTTAATCAGCTAACTTGTGGAAAAATATTCAACACACCTGATGTTTAATTGCTCAATAAAGCATATGATTTAGTTAGTGAAGATTTGGATATTTTTACTATTCTCGATAGATAATTACAATTAAATAAAATCAAAAATCTAATTTTTAATGAAGATTAATAAGTTTTATTTAACTTTTTCCCTAAGCCTGTTATTAAATTAAATAAAGAAACAGAACTACTTAACCTCAAATAAATCAAAGATGATGAACAACAACAAAGTAGAAATCTAGCAAAAGTAAAAAGAAGATAAAGAAGATTAAATATAGGATTTAAGGAACATGGTATATTTGCTCAAGCTGTGTTTAAATTTAGGAAATAACAAGACAAAATGACTAATTATTAAAAGCTTTATAGCCACTATTCTAAATTAGCTAAGCATTGCATGGATGAGTAATTTATTTATTTTTTTATACTAATAAAAATGGTTATTTTGATTTAAATAAATAGCAATTACTAATCATCTATAAACAAAAAATTAATTGAGCATCTAGGAGATGAAATGAGATATATATTTGAAGTTGCTGATTTGTAAAAAAATTATTTTTTAGAATTTATTTCAATATATTTTTTTAAAAAAGCATGTAAAAAAAATCAGCTAAAAGAGTTTCATTGTTAAATTAGCTAAACTAATAAAAGGAAGAATATCCATAAAATTAATGCTAGGAAATATTACAAAAATTAAATGAAAATATCTAGAATTCAGTACAAAATAAAAATGATATTGAAAATAAAGTACAATAAAATATTACTAATTAAGATAACAATTAAGAAATCTAATAAGAATTTCCTATTCTTAACTAACAAAAAGATGAAAATGAAATTTAATTAATTGTTTTTGATGATGATATTGACAAAGAAATTTAAGATTGATATCAAAAATTTTAATTTTACATATTTTTAAATAAAAATTAATTAATTTGCTGATATTTAATTTAGGTTGATATTATAAATTTGAAATTTGTATAATTTTTAAAATATTTATGTAAATTATGAATACTAAATAGTTAAAATTATTATGAATATTAATCATATTTAATCTTTATAGACTATGAAGTTTATTAAAAAAATTTTAAGTTCATAAAAAAATTTAAATAAATTCGTTTAATTTTTAAATTATTGATGTAAATTAAAATTAAAAGTTAATAAATAAATCATAAATAAATTTTTAAAGAAAAACATGAATTAAATTATTTTTATTTCTTAATTGTTAGTATTAAATTTAAATAGAAATTTTTTGTATTTAAAATAACCCAATTAATAAATTAAATGTTGATGATTAAGTTGGTTTTAATCACTTCCAATAATTTTAGTAAATTAAAATAAATTAATTTTATTTTTTGATATAGATTTTAAATAATAAAAAAATAAAATAATTAATAAATAAATATTTATAAATATAATTTAAAGTTTTGAAATTAATTTTTATCAATAAACAAATACAAATAAATTTATTAAAATAAAAACTTCATTTATTTTACAAATAAAAATTTAGTAAAATCAATATAATTTGATATATTCAAGACCAAAAAAGTGCTTTTTAATACTCACTAATTTAAGTTACTTAAATATGTTTTTTGGAATTTGAATTTTATTTGTATAATTTTCAATCAAAGTTATCAGTATTAAATTTTAAAGCTTTCTTAATGTTCTACACAAAAGCTTTAATTAATTAGGTGTTTAATCTAGAACGCTTTCAAATCCGATACCTATTAATTTTAGACTTTGCATCTTTACTAAACTTTCACTTATTTATTAGTTTAGGTCTTCTAATCTTATAGAAAAGCCAATTTTAATAGTTAATTATTCTATTTTTTTCAAATTAGATACAGAATCAAAAAATAACCTGATTCCCTCAACTGTGTAATTTTAGCAATCAAATATCTCGTACTCCAATAATTTGATTTCTTTTAAATACTAGAAAGATTCTACTATTTAGCAACCTTCTTACCACTAAATATCATTTCCTTAGGAGTTAAAGTACAGTTTTAAGCTATTTAAATTTTTTAATTCTTTGATGCTTTAACCTAAAACTTAAACACTTTCTGTTCCTATATTGTTTCCTTTTTCTATAAAAAATAATAAAGAACTTAAGCATTTTAATTACCTTATAGATTTAAACAGACATTGAGCACCCTATTAGCCCAAAGAATTACTAGAAACAAGTCTTATGACAACATCTGATAAAATATCTAGAGTTGAAAAGCAATAATCAAGATATTTTAGTTGATCGATACTAAGTTGCTGACTTTTTTCTATATAGCATTTTACTTAAACTATAGTATTTTTAAATAAATCTTCATTTTATTAAATGGCAACTTAGTTTTATTCCTTATTACACTTTTCTAATTATTTTTTAACTGAAATTGCTCTCGAAAAATGGAAATTTTTAATATCATGAACAAATTAAATTGTATTTAAAAATGGTAAATCCTTTAACGAGTTAATTATGTAAGTTGATACGTAAGAGCCTATTTCAAATTTAAGGTAAATTAATTTATGCAAATTTTAAAATTTTTGTCTTACAAAAATCATATCTTATTCTGTAAAACAGGCATCATGAAGTTATAGACAAAGCTCTTATAGATTTTTCAAGCCAGATATTTGCAAAAATAATTCACTCATGTGAGAAGCATAAGAGTTATGAGATTCAAAATTAATATCTAAAAATTTTAGCTAAAATTTGTTAGAAATACTTGCAGCCAATAAATTGAATATAATTTAATTATTTTAGCTTTCTTGTTAAGCTTT
Source organism: Tetrahymena thermophila SB210 (assembly GCF_000189635.1). Classification (NCBI taxonomy): domain Eukaryota; phylum Ciliophora; class Oligohymenophorea; order Hymenostomatida; family Tetrahymenidae; genus Tetrahymena; species Tetrahymena thermophila. The sequence goes on from NW_002476559.1 coordinate 275,267, forward strand.
CAGCTATAATTTCAAAAATTTTAGGCTGCTCAAATTTTTAATGCTCTCAAAAATACAAAGAAGATTTTATTAAGATAGGCTATCTTCTATGCTGATATTGAAGCGTTTAAGATGGAGTTTATTTTAAAATATAATACTAAAATTTTAAAATCCTTGCTCACTGAGGTTTTTCAGTTTCAAATCTATACTTTAAATTTCTGTTAATTTATCCAAACTCTGTATTAGCGCTTGACTTGCTATATTTTCTAAATGTTAAGTAGGCATAAAAAGAGTTAGATTTTCTAATTTTTACATTCTTTGAATACTCTGAGCTGCTAGTAGAGCATCGAATTCATTCCAAGTTTAAGATTCTTGGAAAATTAGAGAGCAACTTGTCAATAGAGACAAATCTTTCATCATATTTCCAAAACTTTTTATGTTAATTTTGCTTTTAGAGTTAATGCTGAAAAAAAACTGCTTTATTTTATTGGTTGTCTAAAGAACTTCAGACCAAAATTTTAATGTGAATTGATCCTCTGCTTAATCTTCTACGTATTTGATACATAAACTAAATTTTTAAAGTTATTTAATAACATACTAAAATTTTTAGACCATTTCTTTATCAATATTTTCAAAAGGTACTTAGTGATCAACATTTAATTTCAAGGATCTTATATTTTATTGATTTTTTAATCCTTTGAATAAAATCTCTAAAATATTTTGAGAAACTGAAAAGTTAGATCTGAAATTTATTTTTAAGGAATCAATAGATTAAATTGTACTTAATTTATCAACAAATTCCTAAAACTATACCTCTTATATGCTACTTTTTTCATTACAGTACACAGATACTAAAAATTTGAGAGTTTTGAGGTATTTTAAATTTTAAAAGCAAGAAACCTAAGAAATAATTTCATCTAAATTCTATCCAAATTTAATTTTGAAAGTCAAGTGTTCAAGGTTTATAAGACTCGAAATAGCTTTTTCAATTCCTAAGTTATTCAATTTCATTATTTCTATGTATTGTAAATAAAGCTTAAGTGTTTTCAGATTGTTTAAATTGCTAAGGCATTTAAATAACTCCACAATTACATGTTTAGGCATTTTGTTAAATCTCTCAATGTTTAACTCAAGAATTTCCAATTAAGTTAAATTTCTTAACTAATTGATAAAATAACCCATACCATTTTAAGAAGTAAGTTAACACTATTTAAACTTGATAGCGAATCTTTTTAAATTTTGTAAATAAGTGATTCCATCTGAAAAACAAGAAATTGAAGATTGAATTGCCTAATTCATTTGAATTTCTAAAATTTCCAAGTTCTTTAAACTTTAATATGTCTCTTTTAAACTGAATCCATGGTCATCTAATGAATCGTTTTTTTGCTAAAATGTAATGGCTAAAGTTAATTCTTAAAGTGAATTCAAATTTCTTAATCCTATACTTAATAACTGGCCAATATCCTTTACCTGCATAGATGGTTAATCAATTTTTAAATAAATTTTTTTCAAGTTTTGAATTGATTGAAAAGATCTAAATAATGAAAAAAGATAGTCATTAATTTAAAAAACGCTTTTTCCTATTGAAACAAATATATTTTGTAATTCTTTGTTTTTTTCTAAATATTCGTCTAATTTTTTAATTTCATTTGGTGCTTTTAAAAAATATTTTAATGATAAAGTAAGTTCTTTAACATTCTAATAATTATCTAATTAGTAATCCAATCTTTGGCTATTGCTATCACAACTTAAATCGATTTTATTTTATTTTACTTATTTACCCATTTTTATTTCTAATTAAATTTATTTAAAAGTCTAAAACGAATTTTTATTTTTAATGAAAAACAATAAATAATAAATTGAAATAAATAAAAAATAAATAAAATTAGCAAGATTTAAATAATTTACAAATTTATAAAAATTAAGATTGATAATTCATTGATTTATTTATTGCAATTTTTTTATTTTAAAATTTATTTAATTTTGATAAATTTATTTAAATTATTCAAATTACATAAAAATAATTTTAAAATTCTGAAATTTATTATAAAAATATTTAATAAAAGAATACATTAAATGAATATATTTGATATTTTTGTTATTATTAATAAACAAAGATTTAATTAAAGCTGAAAACGAAAATAAAAATAATGGAGCAAAGGTAATAAATAAAAACAATTCAAATTACAGATTTTATCCCATAAGAAAAAAATGAAATAGAAATATAAAAATGTTAATTTTCAGATGAAATTTCATTTTTTGTGAACAAAACTTAAGACGCATAAAATCTAATAACTCGTGTTTAAAATTATTGCTAATAATTGAAAAATTTAAGAAATATTTCAATTTGTATAGGAGCTAATATCTTTTTAGGAGAGAGAGGAATATCGAAAATGTTTGAAACTCTAAAAAATATTAAAACTCTTCAACATCTTAAATTGAAAATAGATTAAGGAAATTAGTTTGGATTAAATAATGGTGAAGCACTAATAGAAGGTCTCAATTCATTAAAACATCTTAGATCTCTAAACTTAAAATTAAGCATTTTTAATAATATCAAGTAATAAGAACCAGATATTATAGGGAAATCCTTTTGTTAACTGGTTTAATTGGAAAGTTTATCACTGACACTTTATAGATATATAGGAAAAAGAAATATTCAGAAGGAAGTTATCAATTCAATTAAAAATTTGAATAAACTTTAGAATTTAAAACTGAAAATTAAAGATAGCTATTTACACATTTATGATTGCTATGATATTTTGAATTTTAATGAAGTTAATTTGCCTGATTTGTAAGAATTTTTTTTTGTTATAAAAAATAACAGTTTGAAGTATCCAGAAAATGAAGTTTTAGATAATTTTTTACAAATTTTAAATTTAGATAAGGATTTTGCTTTAGAGAAAAGAAATGAACGCTTATTACTTATTCTTGGAATATTCAAGTAAATTCATTTATTTAAAAGTGTAAAAAGGTTATCTATATAATTCGATAAGTTTATACCCTTGAATTTTTATTAAAAAATATTCGAATTACTAAAAGATGTATAAAATCTGATAATACCTAAATTAAAAATGTGTATTGATTATTTTGAAACATCTGAAGAAATTACTGAATTTACTAATAATTTGATTAAATTTCAAGGAATATAAGAGTTAGAATTAAAATTATAGGGAGAAATTTCTATCATATATTTTTATCAACTTTTGTAAGGGTTAACATAACTAAAAAATTTACAAAAATTCTCTATTAAAGCTTCATACATATCTGAGGAAATTTATGAGAGCGAATCAGATGAAAAGGATTCAGAGAATGAGGAAGAAGAAAAATAATAACAAGAAAAAACAGATTAAAAAAATGATGATGGAGCTTAACAAGAAGAATTTAAAGAAAAAGAAGAAGTAGAAGTAAAAAAATAAAAAATTGAAAAAGAAATATTTTAAGAAATAGAAGATCAAAAGAAATATCAATAATAAAAAGAAGAAAAATAAGAAAATGAGGAGAAAAAATAAAATGAATTTGAATGTGAAATCACAAAAAAGGATTTAAAACTATAGAATTTAATTGAAAGCTTGGTAAGTGAAGATGTTATAAATTACTATTCTAATTTAAAAGAATGTTGTTTTTAAGTTAAAACCTATTAATTTGATTAGTCTTACAAATAAATTAATTTAAATCAATTTCTATCTTAAATAAAATCATTAAGCAGGTTAAATATTTCACATTTTTATGATCATTATGAAAATGAAGAAATTAGTGTTTAAAAAGAACATTTTGATACATTAAAATGTACCAATTTGAAGAAACTAAAAATTAATATTTCTTAATTTGAAAAAGATTTCAATTTAATCTAATTTTTCAATGCAATTAAACCTCTTTGTAAACTTGAAAAACTTGCAATTATCCTTAAAAACGAAAAAAAAATGAATTTAGATGAAATTTTAATATTGAAATAAGTCTTTTAGAATTTGTAGAACCTAAAAGAGCTCACTTTGTATTCGAATTTTGAGTAATCAGAAAATTTATAAGAAATATAACATTTTTTTGAAGGCTTAAATTATTTGAATCTTGAAAAATTGTCACTTTCAATACCTCAGTCAACTTTTGATAGTAATTCTGCTTAATATTTTAGTAATTAGATTGGAAAATTAAAAGTTGATAAAACTTTTAATATTTCGATTTAAAAAAGCAATTAATTTTTTATTAATGGAGCTGATGTCTTCCTATAAAATCTTGTTAGCCTTTAATAAATAGTAGAATTTGATATAAAAATTTTGAAAAAAAATATTTAGAAAGAATAGGTTAGAAACATTTTTTCATAATTACATCATCTAAAGTAGTTAGAAAAACTTAAGATAGTTATATTTGATATAGAGCTAACAGAAGAAGATATATAATTCATTAAGAATTCTCTTAAATAATTATATTAGCTATAATAATTGAGTATTATGGTTGATTCCTTTTAAGTTCTTTATCTTATGAATTTACATTAAGATTTACCATTTCTATAATTATTTAGTAGTGAGTTTTTCGATTTAAAATTTAAAAGAAATGGTTTAAATCGAATAAAATTTTGTTAACAAGAAGCCTAAAAACAACTGAATAATAACCAATCTTTACAAGAAAGTAGTTAAAAACTTGTACAAAAAAATTTTGAATTATTGAGAATTAAAATAGATTTTAAATACTCAATCTTGAAAAAAGAAATAGAGAGTAAATGGGTATTTTAAAATTTATAAATTCCTTAAAACATAGAACTTAAAATAAATTCAGCATCTCCAGCCACATATTAAAATTTAGTTAAAATATTTAAAAATTTTAAGTTACATTAATAAATAAGGTATGTCAAATTAAACTAGCCCAAAAAAATAAAGACCAAACCCTACAAAAACGATATGCAAAACATTTTTTATAAAATAAAATATCTGGTAGAATTTAAGTAAGTATTTATTTGAAATAAAAAATAGAAATTCTCTACAAAGTATGCATTTAAGTAAAGGTAAATCCTTTTCTTATATTTATACAAATCAATATTAAATATATGATTAAAATTAAAAATAAGTTTAATTAAAATTAAATATATACTTTATGTTTATTACAAAATAATTTTTGAATTTTTTTGATTTATAAAAATTATTTATTTTTATTTTTTATTTTATTTAATATAATATCTTTATTTGATTATAGTAGATTAAAGCTAATTTATTTATGTAAAAGAATAAGCACATATTAATTTATATTAATTGATATACCACAGTGCAATTACATTAACAGAAAACATTTAGAACTTTTATAGAAATAAGTGAGAAAGTTTCTTGAACTTCTAAAAAAAATATTGAATAGAACAATTTTTTTTTACATTTAAAAATTGCTATTCCTATTTAATATAAATTTTTGATTAAATTTAAGCATTAAGGTAATAGTAAATAAGACATTTGATCAAGATGATGAAAACACTAATTTTACTTATTTTAGTAACATTGAGCTAATGTATTTAATATAATGAAACAGAGAGCATTTAATTAGCAGCTTACTCGCTATCAAGTTATTGTAAATCAGACAATTTAAGCCCATATAACTGTGGTAAAATATGCGAAAGAAGTGGTGAATTGTCAGATGTATAATTTATGAATGACTATGAATAGAATTTATTTGGTTATATTGGATATTAGCCTTAAAAGAATTAGATTTTAGTTGTTTTTAGAGGATCTATACTATCTGACAAAAAGAATGTGCTGATTGACTTAGATATTCTTAAGATTAACTACCCTTTTTGTCAAAATTGCAAAGTTAGTAAGGGATTCTTAGGCGCATATTAAAAATTGAAATCACAGGCTAATAAGCTGATTTAAGAATACAAATAACGATATAATGTAATCAAAATGTCAAAAAAATCATTTTAATTACTAACTTATAAAAAAATAGGATGCCCAAATAGTAGCCACAGGACATAGCTTAGGAGCAGCTTTAGCAAGTTTATTTGTTGTAGATGTATTTGAAACATTTAACTATTAAGTGGATTATATGTTCACATTTGGATCACCTAGAGTTGGAAATTAACACTTCGCTAACTACTTTAACTAAATTATTAGTCCTGATAATAATTTTAGAGTATTTAAGGGGAAAGACTCTATAGCTAGGTTTCCCTCAAGTACTATTGGATATAATCATTTTGGTTAAGGAGTTTATTATGATGAATAAGATAATTACATATTTTGCTAAAACGAATTTGATGCTAATTGTAATTAGTATTATTTCTGGTAACTAAATTTCGCAGATCACTAAAAATATGTCAAATGCACCTTTAGCTAATTTAGAGGCGATTAAATGTGTACAGGATCTAAAAATGAAAACATATGAAAAAATTATGAAATATATATGTAATTATTTAAATTAAATATATAATCAAACATTTATAGTAGAATAAAAACATATAATGTAAAAACAATTAATCATTTCAGATGATATAAATTCAAAAGATTTCATAAATTATTTTTTTTCAATTAAAATTCAAAAAAATATGAAGAAATATTTTGGTTTTGATTAATATACTCTTATTTTATATTAAATTTTTTTAAAAGTTTATAATTAGAAAAAGTAAAAAATAAATTAATGTAGATATTTCAAAATTTTATTTTAGACCAAAAAGTAAAATATAAAATATAAATAAATATAAATCATTCGAATTCATAAACGTCATTATAACATTACTGAATAGAAACAACTCTTTTTAGTTTATTTATTATATTACTATTTTGGCTAATTGAAATAAATTAAAGGTTTTGTAGCAATAAAAGTGATCTGCAAATTTAATTTATTGTTTCATCTTATTATTAATTAAAAGACAGAGTTAAGCTTCTCAAGTTTTTACTTAATTTATTGCATAAATTATTAAATTCTATGAGAAAATCTGATTTAATTGTCAAATTATTTAAAATTATAGACAAATTTTATAAATTTTATAAATTTGCCACTTATCTACAAATCTCACAAGCAAATTATAATTATTCAGTTGTTTCTTAAAACTTCTATTAAAATATGAATTAAATAGATATACTTTTCACCTATTTCAGCATTCCTAAACATTCTAAAAATATATATAGATTTTACCATTCTAAATTATTTCCTTCTTCATAAATAACAAAACTTAGAGCTTTCAAATATTATATTTACAGTAAGGATTAGCCAAATACTTTTAGACTTTCGTTTCCTATTTAATTTTTTGATTGCACTTCAATATTTAATTTTTTCATAAATTGCATATAAGATAGATTCTTGAAGATTAATAAGGAGTTACTTTCACCCAACTGATTATTTTTACAGATTTTAAATTCTAATTCTGTTAAAAATTTTAAGCTCTCAAATATGAAAGGAATTAAATTTTATTTTTATGAGATTTAAACATCATAATCAGTTAAAAGACAATCATTTTCAATTTTTAAAGATATTTTTTGAGGATGATTCTATGATTAACTCTATAATTGTTATGAATTATTCTATTAATTAATTACATGATGCTTTTCAACTAAAAATTTCCTTTCTGATGAAACAAAGCAATGATTGAAATTTTTTACAGAACTTTCAAATTAGATATTAGTAAGAGATTATATTTCTTAAAAAAGTTATACAAGGTGCAGCATACTGAAAGAATATCCTGTCATATAAATACTTTAAAGAAGCTTTAATTTGCTTAAGTATTATTTAAATAGGATACCTTCTTCTTTCTTCATCAGCAAACTCTTAAAATTCAAAAACAAGAATCCTACTCTCTTTATTTAGGAAATTTTTTAAAACATATTCTCAAAATTTTTCCAATAAACTTGATTGATATCTATAGAAATATCTATGGTTTCTAGCTTTTTAGGAAATTTAAAGCTGCTTCCAAAATCTGCTTCTTCTTCTTCACTTTAAAAGTTTTTTCCAATGATATTAATTGTTAGATAACTTAAATTTTGTAAGTTTTCAAAGATCCCCAGTAAATTTTTTATTGTTTATTTACTGAATTAATCTTTAATTATTTTTATTTCCAAAAAAGTTAGTCTATTTAAATTATTAATTGTAGTTATCAATTTTTAAAAACCTAGATCATCAACAGTGGCACAGTCATTTTAAAATTAAATTTCTAATTGATCTAATTTTTTTAATTCTATTAAATTATTACTCAATTCTTCCAGACTTTCATAGGAAAGATTAATTTTACTTAAAAAATTAAGCTGTAAACTTTCTAAATTTTTATTTTGCTTTAATTTTGTAAACAAATTTAAGAGCTAACTCTCTTCTAACTATAAAAAATCGCTCAAATTTATCTTCAACTCTTTCAAATTAAATTTATTTTATACCGAATCTTACAATTTCATTGATTAAGGTTTTAATTAAGTTTATGAAAAATCAGAAATATGTAAATAAAGCTCCTCTAATTTTTCTGAAACACTAATTGACTTGGCTAATATATTTGGATAGAAGCTATTATCGAAAAAAGTACCATCAAATTAGATCCTAAAATGTATTACACTCAATTATTATATAACTTCAATAAATTACTACACATTTAACTAGTCAACCTGAGAAAAGTTATTCATGTTAGAAATATCCACTTTTAATTCATTTAGCTTTTTAAGAGAGTTAAGTTATGCTATAAAATTGATAAATTCATGAAATTTTAAATCGCTAAAGTAAGAGAATTTAAGTGTTAAAGTTACTAAATTGGCAAATTTACAAATATGTTCTGCTAAATCTTAGAAATTATTTTTTTCATCTTAATCTTCTTAGATTGTATATTATTTATAATTATCTATCAAAAAATCTAAAATAACTTATTCCAAATTATTGATTTTCGAAAAAATTGATAAAATAAAATTACTGAGAGAGACTGAAATATAATCAAATTTTATTTTTAATTTTTTAAGATTTGGTAAAAAGTCTCTGCAAATCTCTGTATTCAATAATTGAAATTATTATATTTTTTCTTTATTAAAACAACTAATGCTCAAGTCTAATTTTTAAAGATTACTTAGATTTTTTAGGATGCGTAATACATAATGAAAGAAATTATTAGATATAATAATTTAATACCCTAAATCAATACTTAATTCTGTTAAATTATTATTTTAGCAAAGCTCTTCTTCAAATATGTCTAAAATGTATGTAGCTTATTAATTACTATAAATTATTTCGAATGAGAATGACTGTAACCCAGATAAGTATCTTATCCCATGAAGTAATAAATTCAAAAAGTATGTCTATTTTTTCAATTATTTTACTGATATATCTAAGGATCGTAAGTTCAAAGAATTTTTATAAAATTCAATTAAACAGAGCTATTTATCATCAATAAAGATTTGTGAAAATTCAAAGGATAATTTAAGGGATTCTAAATTTTTAAAACTTAATAGGCATGTGGTAAGAGTTTGTTATTATATATTTAGTAGATGTATCATACTATCGAAAGATAAACTCAAATTAGTAATTTATTGAATATTTTTAAACAAATAGAGAGACTCTTCAATCACCAAATCAAATATTTGAATAAAATTTATTTCTAAAGATTTAAAGTCTTTTTTATCATTTAAGAAGTCTTTGATTATTAAAAAATGTTTTGTAAAATCTTTACAAAATTCAACAGATATTTAAAATTTTTCTAATTATTTTATTTTTTTGAGTTTATTTTTGAGTTTTTCTTCTGATAGAAATTCATTTATACATAATGTGTTTATTTTGTTTTGTTATTTATTTTGCTACTCCATTTTTTATTTATTAATGTTTAAAATCTTCTTAGCATTAAATGAGGGTAAATAAAAAACTTTATTTTTAATTTTACAATTTAAAGAATATAAATTTTATAATTTATAAATTTTACCGAGCCAAAAGATTCAGATAATAATAAAAATACATTTATTTTATTAATAAGGAATTAGATAAAGTAAAAATAAAATTAATGAATATTTCAAAATTTTTTTAAAACAAAATGTAAAATATAAATGTAAATCAGTCAAATACATAAACATAATTATAACATTTTTGAATAGAAACGACACTCTTTAATTTGTTTATTATTACACTTTTTTGGCTAATTGAAATCAATTAAAGATTTTGTAGCAATAAAAGTGATCTGCAAATTTAATTTATTGTTTCATCTTATTATTAATTAAAAAACAGAGTTAAGCTTCTCAAGTTTTTACTTAATTTATTGCATAAATTATTAAATTCAATGAGAAAATCTGCTTGAATTGTCAAATTATTTAAAATAATAGATAAATTTTGTAAATTTTACAAATTTGCCATTTATCTACAAATCTCAATAGCAAATTTTTATTATTCAGTTGCTTCTTAAAACATCTATTTAAATATGAATTAAATAGATATACTTTTCACCTATTTCAGCGTTCCTAAGCATTCTAAAAATAAATATAGATTTTACCATTCTAAATTGTTTCCTTCTTCATAAATAACAAAACTTAGAACTTTCAAACATGATATTTAGATTAAGGATTAGCCAAATAATTTTACACTTTCGTTTCCTATTTAATTTTTTGATTGTACTTCAACATTTAATTTTTTCAGAAATTGCAAATAGGATAAATTCTTGAAGATTTATTAGTAATTATTTTCACCCAACTGATTATTTTTACTGATTTTAAATTCTAATTTTGTTAAAAATTTTAAGCTTTCAAATATGAAAGGAATTAAATTTTCTTTTTGTGAGATTTCAACATCATAATCAGTTAAAATACAATCATTTTAAATTTTTAGAGATATTTTTTGAGGATGATTCTATGATTTACTCTATAATTATTATGAATTACTACTCTATTAGTTTATTGCTAATAATTTCCTTTCTACTTAAACTGTGCAATAATTGTATTACTTTATAGAATTTTCAAATTAGATAAAATTAAGAGATTATATTTCTTAAAATAGTTATACAAGGTGCAGCATACAGAAAGAATATCCTGTCATATAAATATTTTAAAGAAGCTTTAATTTACTTAAATACTATTTAAATAGGATACTTTCTTCTTTCTTTATCAGCAAACTCTTAAAATTTAATAACAAGTATCTTATTCTCTTTAATTAGGAAATTTTTTAAAACATATTCTCAAAATTTTTCCAATAAACTTGATTGATATCTATAGAAATATCTATGGTTTCTAGCTTGTTAGGAAATTTAAAACTGCTTCCAAAATCAGCTTCTTCTTCATCACTTTCAAAGTTTTTTCCATTGATTTTAATTGTTAGACAACTTAAATTTTGTAAGTTTTCGAAGATCCCCAGTAAATTTTTTATTGTTTCTTTACTGAATTGATCTTTAATTATTTATATTGCCAAAAAAGTTAGACTATTTAAATTCTTAATTGTAGTTATCAATTTTTAAAAACCTAGATCATCAACAGTGGCATAATCACTTTAAAATTAAATTTATAATTGATCTAATTTTTTTAATTCTTTTAAATTATTATTTAATTCTTCTAAACTTTCGTAAGAAAGACTAACTTTACTTAAAAAGTTAAGCTGTAAACTTTCTAAATTTTTATTTTGCTTTAATTTTGTAAACAAATTTAATAGCTAACTCTCTTCTAACTATAAAAAATTACCCAAATTTATCTTTAACTCTTTCAAATTAAATTTATTTTATGCAAAATCTTACAATTTCATGGATTAAGGTTTGATTTAAGTTGATGAAAAACTATAAAAATCTAAATATAGTTCCTCTAATTTTTCTGAAACACTTATTGACTAAGCTAGTATATTTGGATAGAAACTATTATCGAAAAAATTGCAATCAAATTCAATCCTAAAATGTATTAATCTCAATTATTTTATAACTTCAATAAATTACTACACATTTAACTAGTCAACCTGAGAAAAGTTTTTCATGTTAGAAATATCGACTTTTAATTCATTTAGCTTTTTAAGAGAGTTAATTTATGCTATAAAATTGATAAATTCATAAAATTTTAAATCACTAAAGTAAGAGAATTTCAGAGTTAAATTTACTAAATTGACAAATTTACAAATATGCTCTGCTAAATCTTGGAAATTATTTTTTTCTTCTTAATCTTATTAGATTATATTTTATTTCTCATTATCTATATAAAAATCTAAAATAACTTATTCCAAATTATTGATTTTCAAAAAAATTGATAAAATAAAATTAATGAGAGTTACTGAAATATAATCTAGTTTTATTTTTAATTTTTTAAGATTTGGTAAAAGATTTTTGCAAATCTCTGCATTCAATAATTGAAATTATTATATTCTGCCTTTATTAAAACAATAAATGCTCAAATCTAATTTTTAAAGATTACTTAGATTTTTTAGGATGCGTAATAGATAATGAAAGAAATTATTAGATATAATAATTTTATACCCTAAATCAATACTTAATTCTGTTAAATTATTACTTTAGCAAAGCTCTTCTTCAAGTATATCTAAAATGTATGAAGCCTATTAATTACTATAAAATATTTCAAATGAGAGTGACTGTAACCCAGATAAGTATCTTATTCCATGAAGTAATAAATTCAAAAAGTAAGTCTATTTTTTCAAATATTATACTGATATTTCTAAGGATCGTAAATTCTAAGAATTTTTATAAAATTCAATTAAACAAATCTATTTATCATCAATAAAGATTTGTTAAAATTCAAAAGATAATTTAAGGGATTCTAAATTTTTAAAACTTAATAGGTATGTACTAAGAGTTTATTATTATACTTTTGAAATATGTATCATACTATCGAAAGATAAACTCAAATTAGTTATTTATTAAATATTTTTAAACAAGCAGAGAGACTCTTCAATCACTAAATCAAATATTTGAATAAAATTTATTTCTAAAGATTTAAAGTCTTTTTTATCATTTAAGAAGTCTTTGATGATTAAAAAATGTTTTGTAAAATCTTTACAAAATTCAACAAATATTTAAAATTTTTCAAATTATTTTATTTTTTTGAGTTTGTTTTTTAGTTTTTCTTCTGATAGAAATTCATTAATATATAATGTGTTTATTTTGTTTTGTTATTGATTTTGTTGCTCCATTTTTTTATTTATTAATGTTTGAAATCTTCTTAGAATTAAAAGAGGGTTTTTTATTTATCTTTATTTTTAATTTTCAAAATTGATGTGCAAATTTAAAAGTAAAAATTTTAAATATATTAAAAAATTATTTTTGAAAAAATTCCCCATTTTCATTTCAAATAAAACTAAGAACAATTGTTAATATAATTTTTTATATTAAAATTTATTAATTTAACATGATTTATTAAAATGAATTCTAATTTTATATTTATAATATTTAAATTAAAAGTGAGTGTTTGAGAAAAATAAATAAGTAAAAATTATTTCATAAATTTAGGATTGTTAGTTTAATTAAAATATATTTTTTAATTTTAAATAAATACTTTCTTTATATTTCTAATTTGTTCTAAACTAGCAAGTAATGTGTGTGTCTTAAAATAGACTCTTAAAATAAAAAATAATAAATAGTTACTAAAGCAATATCTATCTATTTTACTTAATAAACATATCAATTATTTTTTTTAAAGTTTATGTAAATATATAAATGATTTACTTTTAATGAATGGAATATAAATAAACCAATAAATGTTAAACAGCTATCACAAAAAGTAATTAATAATTAATGTTTGAAATAAATCTATAAAATTTTTTGTAAATAATTAATTAAAAGCATATTTTGAATTCATTCAGTATTATTAATAATAATTATCATATCACAATGATTAATAAGATGTGCTTAAATTCATTCAAAAAATTAGACATTTTTGGAAGTGAAATTACTCTAAATTATAATAAAGAGAGCTTATTTAGGACTCCATTCGGAGGAATTGTAGCCATAATTTGCATTTTAACGCTGGCTTTACTGTTTTTTAACAATGTAAGATTGTTGTTTTTATAATCTATTTATTTCGCACTCTTTGATTAATATCAATTGATCATAAATATAAATATGAAATGCTAAGCTTATTTTATTAAAAATAGATTCTTACACTAATTGGAAAGAGTAATAAAGCTAATACATTAATATATATATATCCTAAAATATAAAATACTGATAATTATTTTTAAAATAACTCATTAAGCCTAAGTTACTGCAGTATCTTCTATAATTTATAATCCTAATCCAGATGTTTTTGAAGTAGGATATAACAAGATGATGATTGCAGTTAAATTTGATCAAGACAACTTCATACAAAGACCTAAGATGAATATAACATTTGAAAAAAGACATTATATCAAATATGATAATGGAACATATGACTAATAGAAAGTAATTTTAATTTTCCTATTTACTATTACTATTTATTTATTTATATTACATATTTTATTTTGGGTATTTAACTGCCTTAAATTTACCTTTTTAAAAATAAAAAGGTCCCAGTTCCTTTAGAACCATGCACAGTAGAGCACTTTTAAGATCTTCCTAATTATAATATAAATTGGGATGATAAATTTTAGTTATCTGGTATAGATGATTACCTTTGTCTTTAGTATATTTTTCCTTAATAATTAATAATCCATTAAATAATTAAACTTACTAAATAGAAAAGGTTAAAATTTTAAGATCGGAGGAACTTATGAAAATAAGGATTTCTATCATATTAAATTTATATTGAAGCAGTGCTAAAACCAAACAAATCCAGTAGAATCATGGAAACCTGTATGTGATACACCTGAAAATATAAATAAAACAACTGAAGATGTTCGCATTAAATTTTTACTTTCTAATACTCTTTTAAATCCAGAAAGTACTTAAGCTTCCATTTAAACATTTGTAGACACCCTAGTGTTCAATGTTTAGCCTCAAAAAGTAATATTAATTTATTTAGAGATACTTTAACTTTTCTATTTTAAGCAGTAAATTTGTTAAATAATTGGGCAAGCAAACTGTATTTATATAAAAATTGTATTTAATTTGTTTAATTTGCATCTAAGCTTATGGCTTAAAAAGCAGAGTTTACATTATTAGTTGCTAAAAATTTAATTATTTATTTAAAAAAGATGTATACTACTGCTAATATAATGCTTAACGAATAAAAAGTGAGAACAGATGAAAGTGTTACTCTTTTTAAAGATATTTAAGAAACGACTTTTGTTTCGTTTAAGTAAGGAGAGTTCAAACAACAATTTTCAGTAGGAAATTTTACAAAATACAGTGAAATATTCTTTCTAAGGAGTAATTTTTCGACAACCGTTAAAAGAACTTTCTTAAAAATAGATTAAGTTATTAGCTACATGGGTGGTTTTTGCTAAATATTTCTTTTAGTTTCTGCAATAATAGGTAAAAAATAAATTAAGTATTTTTACACTTTACTTACAAAAATAATAAATTAATAGTTAGTTAATTTAATGAGTATGTCTATAATATTGAATTGGCTAATAAATTATATGATTTTGACATTCAAGATAAATCTAAAAATCCATATAAACCTCTTGCAAAAAACAATACTTCTTCCTCTTTCAGACTTTGTGTTAAATAAAATATTTCCTCAAATACTCCTGCGAAGTTTTTAACAGAAGGAGATTGCACATCAAAAAATAACTAGATCTAAAATTTAAGATTTAATTAAATGTAAGACTCTCCGCATAAATTAAAGGGTAGAAATAGCTTACAGTAAAAAAATGAGATTCAAGATTAAAATAATGATAACAAAAATACAAATTATTTGACAAAAAAAACAATACTTAAAGAAGAAAATGAAAACAGAGAATAGTAATTTTATTTCTAACAAAACTAAACAAAATAAGAGTCTTAAACAATACTAAATTTACATAAAGAAGAAGATAACTATTCAACTTAAAGACTAGATTCAATAAGACCTATTTGTTTTTAAACAAATAATTCAAAAGTTATTTAATACTCTAAATTTAGCTCACAAAGAGAGATCCCGCTTATAAATTTAGATAAAAATGGTTCTTCATAAGTTAATTATGCACAATAGTTAAAGAATTGTTAACACTAATTAGATCATCAATTGTATGATTAAGATCAGCATTAAGAAATAGACATAGAAAAAATTAATATTGAGGTTAATAAATAGTAACCTTATTAAATAAGATTGGAAAAACCGAGCAGTAAATATAACTTGAATACTATTTCTTCAGTGCAAAGAGGAAGCTTATTTGATGTACAATCAGATGGAATAATTAATACTAAATTTGATGAGTAAGAATAACATTTTACTTAAGTCTATGGTCATAGCTAAAATATAAAAATGAAATAAGAAAAAGTGTCTAATGATAATAAATAATTCTTAGAACAAGAGTTAAAATACATCGTTTAAAGAGATAGGAGCTTGTGGTTGAATATAAAGTATTTCATAAACAAGATTACGTGCGGGAAATTTTATAATACAAATGAAGTGATTTTGTTGAATAAAGCTATTGAAATGGTCAAACAAGATTTAGATATTTTTAATATCCTTGATCGTTAAAAAGAAATTGAAAAATTCAAAAAATTATTCTTAACTCCTGACTAGCAGGTTTTATTCAACTTCTTCCCTAAACCATTAATAAAAGCCAATAAAGATGAAGTAATTTTAACTAGGTATTCTTTAAAGAAAGATGATAAATAGAAATCAATTGACTTAACAAAGCTAAAAAGAAATTAAACAAAGAAACTAAACCTAAATATAAAAAACTTAGCTGTTCTCTCTAAAGCTGTAATGAAATTCAAGCAAAATTTAAGTGGCTAAAAAATTTCTGACTATCAAGCTCTTTTTAATTGTTATGAGAAAATTATGCAGCAAAACAGCTCTGAGTAATTTATTATTTTGCTATATATTTTTTGAATTAATATTATTTTTTAAAATAGAGTTGAGAAAATTGTAAATAAGAAGTTAATTGAATAGCTAGGAAATGAAATGAAGACAATATTTGAAGTTGCTTATATGTAATTATTATTTATTATTGAATAAAAAAATTATACTAATTATTTAACTTTAATAATAATAATAATAATAATAATAACAGGATGAAAAATAAATCTCATGAAAAAGACTAAATTTGTTCATTTAACAGAACAATTTAATAAGTAGCTCCTTCTCAACATAATATTTTTAATCCTTCTATATTTAAGAACATTAATATATAATAACAAAATGCTTCGAGTGTAAATGAAAGCATACCAGAAAGTAGCGACTGTTAACAACACTAAGATTTAAATTAAATATATAAAGAAAACAATGTACCTAATGCTTGTGAAACATCTATAGATAAAGAAAAATAGAACTAATAAGAGTTTCAAAAAAATTAGGAGGATAAAAAAAATATTGAAGAAGAAGTAGTAGAAGAAAATATGGATAATTTAATATTATTTGAATAAGTAGAGCATGATCCTAATTAAGATAATGAAAGTCACTCAACAGAAAAAGAAATTGAAAATAAGAAATCTAATTAGCAATGAAATGTTAAATAATTAATTTAGCTATATTTTTTATTGTGAATCAATAAAGAATGGATCAAAAAACAATCAATATTTAAATTATACTTATTTATAACAAAATAATAACTCTTTTCTTTGTTTGTCTGATTAAGGTTTATATTTATTTACATTGCTAATTTTATAAATTCATTTTTAAATAATAAAATATTACAATGCTTTTAATTACCTAATATATTTTGTCTAAAAATTTACTACTAACTATTGAACAATTTATTTTTAAAAATCCATATTCTTAATTTAGGGGTGCCATATGAATCTTTTATAGGACCAAAGAGAAATATTCAAAATTATTTATTTTATTTTATTTTAAAAACAAAGATTCTCGAATAATTATTTCCTGAGTAAGAAATAAACAAACATTTAATAGAAATATAAATTATTTAATAAAATAAAGAAAAATTTTAAAGAAATAAAAAAGGTTTTGAAACATGATAGGAAAAAAAAAAAAATTTTTAATCAAAGATTTAATTTTATGATGAAGAAATCTATATAAATTTTTTTATCAAATATTTAATCTTGAATTATTTTTTTTTTTACATATAAAATGAATGAGAAATTTTTAAAATCTAAAAATTAAATGTTTGATTAAAAATTTAGAAATAAAGCAGTACTAGGTATGGCTCCATATAGAAAATACTTTATAGTGACCCACCCCCTCATTCTCTTTGGATAAATATAAAATATTAGGTTTAATAAACTTTAATCTAATTTTTTTTATCAATCGTAATAACTAACACTTTTCAAACTTTTTAATAAAAATAAAAATAAATAATTGAAAAGTATAATCCTTATTTAAAAATAATCCTTTTGTGAATATAATCCTTACTATTTTCATTTCTATTGTATTTATTTTTACAATTTAAAGGATACTAATTTTTTACTTTATAAAATCTACCCCAGTCAAAAGGGTCAGGTTATAATAATAATACATTTATTTTATATTAATAAGGAATTAGAAAAAGTAAAACTAAAATTAATATAAATAGATATTTTTAAACTTTATTTTAGACCAAAAAGTGAAATATATAATAAAAACAAAAATAAATCAGTCAAATTCATAAATATCATTATAAAAATTTTTAATAGAAACAACTCTCTTTAGTTTTTTTATTATTTTACTTTTTTGGCTAATTGAAATATATTAAAGATTTTGTAGCAACAAAAGTGATCTGCAAATTAAATTTATTGTTTCATCTTATTATTAATTAAATAACAGAGTTAAGTTTCTCAAGTTTTTACTTAATTTATTGCATAAATTATTAAATTCTACTAGAAAATCTCCTTAAATTATCAAATTTTATAAAATTAGAGACAAATTTTATAAATTTTACAAATTTGCCAATTATCTACAAATCCCACAAGCAAATTATAATTATTCAGTTGCTTCTTAAAACTTCTATTAAAATTTGAATTCAATAGATATACTTTTTAACTATTTCAGCATTCCTAAGCATTCTAAAAATAAATATAGATTTTACCATTCTAAATTGTTTCCTTCTTCATAAATAACAAAACTTAGAACTTCCAAACATGGTATTTACAGTAATGATTAGCCAAATAATTTTACACTTTTATTTCCTATTTAATTCTTTGGTTGTACTACAAAATTTAATTTTTTGAGAAATTGCAAAGAGGATAAATTCTTGAAGATTAATTAGGAGTTATTTTCACCCAACTGATTATTTTTACTGATTGTAAATTCTAATTTTGTTAAAAATTTTAAGCTTTCAAATATGAAAGGAATTAAATTTTCTTTTTATGAGATTTAAACATCATAACCAGTTAATAAACAGTCATTTTCAATTTTTAGAGATATTTTCTGAGGATAATTCTATGATTTACTCTATAATTATTGTGAATTATTCTATTAATTTATTACTAAAAATTTCCTTTCAGCTTAAACTGTACAATAATTGGATTATTTTATAGAATTTTCAAATTAGATAAAATTAAGAGTTTATATTTCTTAAAATAGTTATACAAGGTAAAGCATACTGAAAGAGTATCCTGCCATATAAATATTTTAAAGAAGCATTAATTTGCTCAAATACTATTTAAATAGGATACTTTCTTCTTTCTTCATCAGCAAACTCTTAAAATTTAAAAACAAAAATCCTATCCTCTTTATTTAAGAAATTTTTTAAAACATATTCTCAAAATTTTTCCAATAAATTTGATTGATACCTATAGAAATATCTATGCTTTCTAACTTTTTAGGAAATTTAAAACTGCTTCCAAAATCAGCTTCTTCTTCATCACTTTCAAAGTTTTTTCCATTGATTTTAATTGTTAGACTACTTAAGTTTTGTAAGTTTTCAAAGATCCCCAGTAAATTTTTTATTGTTTCTTTACTGAATTGATCTTTAATTATTTATATTGCCAAAAAAGTTAGACTGTTTAGATTATTAATTGTAGTTATTAATTTTTAAAAACCTAAATCGTTAACAGGAGCATAATCACTTTAAAATTAAATTTATAATTGATCTAATTTTTTTAATTCTATTAAATTATTACTCAATTCTTCCAGACTTTCATACGAAAGACTAATTTTACTTAAAAAACTTAGCTGCAAGCTTTCTAAATTTTTATTTTGTTTTAATTTTGTAAACAAATTTAATAGCTAATTCTCTTCTATCTCTAAAAAATTGCCCAAATTTATCTTCAACTCTTTCAAATTAAATTTATTTTATGCCAAATCTTACAATTACATTGATTAAGGTTTTAATTAAGTTGATGAAAAATCATAAATATCTAAATATAGCTCCTCTATTTTTTCTGAAACACTTATTGACTTAGTTAATATATTTGGATAAAAACTATTATCAAAATAAGTGCAATCAAAATAGATCTTAAAATTTATTACTCTCAATTACTTTATAACTTCAAAAAATTACTAAACATTTAATTAGTAGACCTCAGAAAAGTTTTTCATGTTAGAAACATCGATTTTTAACTCATTTAGCTTTTTGAGAGAATTAAATTATGCTATAAAATTGATAAGTTAGTAAAATTTTATTTCGCAAAAGTAAGAGAATTTCACAGTTAAATTTACTAAGTTGACAAATTTACAAATATCCTATGCTAAATCTTAGAAATTATTTTATTGTTCATAATAATTTAAGAATGTATTTTTTTAATCGCTATCTATCAAAAAATCTAAAATAACTTATTCCAAATTATTGATTTAAGAAAAAAAAGATAAAATAAAATTAATGAGTGAGACTGAAATATAATCTAATTTTATTATTAATTTTTTAAGATTGGGTAAAAAGTTTTTGTAAATCTCTGCATTTAATAGTTGAAATTATTAAATATTCCCTTTATTATAACAATTTATTCTTAGGTCTAATTTTTAAAGATTACTTAGATTTTTTAGGATGCGTAATAGATAATCAAAGCAATTATTAGTGATAATAATTTTATATCCTAAATCAATACTTAATTCTGTTAAATTATTACTTTAGCAAAGCTCTTCTTCAAGTATATCTAAAATGTATGTAGCTGATTAATTACTTTAAACTATTTCAAATGAGAATTACTGTAACTCTGATAAGTATCTTATTCCATGAAGTAAAAGATTCAAAAAGAAAGTCTAATTTTTTAAGTATTTTACAGATATATCTAAGGATCGTAAACTCAAAGAATTTTTATAAAATTCAATTAAACAGAGCTATTTATCATCAGTAGAGATTTGTGAAAATTCAAAGGATAATTTAAGGGATTCTAAATTTTTAAAACTTAATAGGCATCTACTAAGAGTTTACTATTATATATTTGAAAGATGTATCATCATATCGAAAGATAAACTCAAATTAGTTATTTATTAAATATCTTTAAACAAGCAGAGAGACTCTTCAATTACCAAATCATATATTTGAATAAAATTTATTTCTAAAGATTTAAATTCCTTTTTATCATTTAAGAAGTCTTTGATGATTATAAAATGTTTTGTAAAATCTTTACAAAACTCAACAGATATTTAAAATTTTTCAAATTATTTTATTTTTTTGAGTTTGTTTTTTAGTTTTTCTTCTGATAGAAATTAATTTATATATAAAGAATTTGTTTTGTTTTGTTATTGATTTTGCTACTCCATTTATTATTTATTAATATTTCAAATCTTCTTAGCATTAAATGAATATCAATAAAAAACTTTATATTTAATTTTCAAAATTATTTACAGATTGTTAAATTCTTAAAATACTAAATAAATAAATATATTTTTAGATGTTATTTTGATACTTTTATTAATAATATTCATAATTTTTCATTTTATTTTTAAATAAATCAAGTTTATTTCACCAAAAATTTTACTAAATTCATTTTTTAGCAATAACCAAATTTATTTTTTATACAGACCATTAATTTTATAATCTTATTCCAAGAATATTCACTTTAACTAATATCTTTTAATATTAAATATTTTTATTGTTGAATTTACAGTAAGCCAAAGAAATGATCATTTAATTTCAAATATATGAAATTTTAAATATACATTTATATATCTTTCTTAAAATTCACTTCATTTACAAGGAATAAAATAGGACTGAATTTAATTATTAAAATAAAAAATAAATATTTCATTTGTTTTAAGTAAATTTTATCTTTGTAAAATAGCATTTTACGAATTAATAAAATAGAGAATATTGAATATCAAGAGATTTCTATTTAAAAAGACTATATATACTGAATAATAAATTTAAAATATCTAACAGATTTTAAATTTTTATTTTAAAAATTCTATAAAAAAAATATTTATTTTCTTTATTTTTGAAAACTAACCTTCTTCCATAATTTTACTCAGATTTATAGCCAAAAAAAGAATTTTATTCACGAATTTTATGATTAATTAATTAATATAATAAACTCTTTCTATTTTGAATATAACTGAGAAAAATTTTTAATTTTTATTAGCTAAAAATTATTTAAAACTTTAACTCCTTTAGCTAAAATTTAGATGACATTAAAAATTATTTTAGATATTAAATGCAATTTATTTGTTGTAGAATTTAGGGAAAAAAAACTTATGTTAAAATATTATAAATAACAAAAAAATGGAAAAAAAATATTGAATCGACAAAACTCAAAAATTCTCATCACTGATTTTCAAGAATAAAAAATTTTATTTTAGAGTGTTTTCCCCTCTTAAATAAATAAAATAATTGACTTGCTTTAATTAAATTTTTAAAATATTATCTTTAATATAATAATATATAAGAAAAGTAGGTTGCTTTTATATTTAACTTTCCTTATTATTATATAAATTTAAAAGATTCATAAATTTAGAAAATAAATTATTTTTATCTTTATTTTTGAAGAAAATTTCATAAAAAATAGCTGAAAACAACATTGTTTTTAAAAATTGTTATTATTATGCTTTAAAATTTTATTAAAATGTTTATTTTGTAAGAAGAACTATTTATTAAAAACAAAATGAAAATTTGGAATAATCTTATATTTTCATTTAAAAAGAGAGTAATGAATGTGTGGTAATTAAATATATATAAATATTTAATTAGTTTACTTGAATATTATTGGTACTATAATTAATATATATTCTGTATATTTAATCATATCACTAACTTAATCGTTATTTTTAATAGTAATATATATTAATATCAAATATTTGAAATAATAATGAATTTATAAATATTTTTTTAAAAGAACTTTGAATATTTTCAAAAAAAAATATCAATTAAAATTTATAAATTATTATTAGTTTTACATACATGATGAATAAAATATGCTTAAGGTCATTCAAAAAATTAGACATATTTGGAAGCGAAATAGGTCTAAATTATAAAAAACAGAACATATTTAGATCTGCTTTTGGAGGTTTTGTTGCCATAGTTTGTATATTAGTTTTAGTTTTGCTATTTTTCAATAATGTAAATTAATATCTTGATTACTATTTCTAGATTTTTAATATCAATTTTCAATTTTATTTTTTTAGATGATAGTTTTTTTTTAAAAAAATAGGTCCTTACACTAATTTAAAAAAGTAATGATTATTTAGAAAAATAATAATGTAAACTAAAATATGTACTCAAATATTAATTTCAAACAAAAAAAAGCCCAAGTATCTGTGATAGACTCTGTAAACTATGACCCAAATCCTGATATTTTTGAAGTAGGGTACAATCAAATGATGATTGCAGTTAAATTTGATCAAGATAATTATATATAAAGACCAAAGATGAACATAACTTTTGAAAAGAGACATTACATTAGACACGAAAACGGAACATTAGAATAATAGAAAGTAAACCTTTTGTGAATATTTTACAAAAATTAGATAGATTAATTTTTTGAATTTTATTTTGATAATAATTCAATCGATTTAATAAATTTTTTAATAACTCAAAATCAAAAGATTCCAGCAACTTTAGAACCCTGCACCATAGAGCATTTTGAAAATCTTCCTAATTATAATATTGATTGGAAATTGGGTTTTTAATTATCTGGTTTGGATGATTACCTTTGTCTTTAGTATTATTTTATAGTCAATAATAACAATTAATATTTATTATCTTAAAATAGGAAAGGCGAGAGCTTTAAAATTGGTGGGAGATACGAAAGCAAAGATTTTTATCATATAAAATTTATTTTGAGTAAATGTGAAAACCAGACTGATCCCGTAGAGCCTTGGAAACCCATATGTGATACACCTGAAAATATATATAAAACGACTGAGGATGCTAGAATCAGATTTATTTTTTCAAATACACTTTTAAATCCAGAAAGCTCTGATACACCAATATAGACATTTTAAGATTCTTTGATATTTAATGTGTAACCTCAATAAGTAAAATAAGATTTTATTGCTCTTAATAATTATGAATTTATTAATTTAAAAAGATGTACACTACAGCAAATATCATGCTTAATCAACAAACAGTTAGAACAGACGAGAGTGTCACCCTTTTTAAAGATTTCTAGGAGGTGAAATTTGTTTCATTTAAGCAAGGAGACTATAAGCAATAGTTTGCAGTTGGAAATTTTACAAAATATGCAGAAATTTTCTTTTTGAGGAGCAATTTTTCAACGATTGCTTTAAGGACTTTTCTTAAAATAGATCAAGTTATCAGCTACATGGGTGGATTTTGTTAAATATTCCTTTTGTTCTCAGCTATAATTGGTATATTTATTCATTTAATTATATTCTTAATGATATCATAAACACTTTAATAGTTGGATAAGTGAATGAGCATATCTATGATATTGAACTAGCAAATTAACTATATGATTTCGACATTTAAAATAAATCAGAAGCTAATTATAAACCTGTGATTAAAAAAAACAACTCTTTTCAATCCAGGCAAAGTGTTAAATCAAACTTTTCTTAAAATATTAATGCAAAAATTCTGACAGAAGGAGATTTTACTACGCGTTTAAATCAGTTCTAGAATACAAAAATAAATTAAATGCAAGATTCCCCTAAAAATTTTGATAAAAGAAATAGCTTTTTATAATAAAATGGAATTCTAAGCTAAAACAACAAAGGAAGCTTAAATGTAAATAGTACTTTGTTCAAAAAAGAAAGCTTAAATAGATAGTCTCCATGCTTTATCAACTAAAATGAATAAAAAGAAGAAAATTAGATAAATTTGCCTAAAGAAGAGGTTAACTAGGAGAATTAATTAAGCTAAAGATAAGATTCGACTAGGCCAATCTACACATAAAGGAATAGCAACAATTCAAAATTTCTTAATAAAGATAGTCCATTAATAAACCTAGATTAAAATTGTTATTTATAATCTATTGAGCCAGAATAGAATAAAAAGTAAAGAAATTCTTTAGAATCAGATTTGTAGAAGTAAGAGGAAGACAAAGTGATAGATATTTCAAAGATAAATAATTAGTTTTAATTTTAGTAAAAAGATCAAGCTACGAATGAAAAAACATTCAGTAAAAATAATTTAAATAAAATTGTTACTCCAAATAGAATTAGTTTATTTGAGATATAGTCAGAGGGAAATGTAAACAAAAGAATTAATGAGTAAGAGTAGAATTTAACCTAGACATTTGTCTTAAACCACTACACTAAAGAGAGGTAAGAAAAATCTTTCACCTCTGAGAATAAATAGTTTTTAGAGCAAGAGCTTAAATACATCGTTTAGAGAGATAGAAGCTTGTAGCTCAATTTAAAATATTTTGTTAACAAAATATCTTGTGGAAAATTTTACAATACTTATGAAGTGCTTTTATTAAATAAAGCAATAGATTCAGTTAAATAAGATTTGGACATATTCAATATATTAGAGCGTTAGAAAGAAATTGACAAATTAAAGAATCTGCTCTTTTCTCATGATTAATAAGTTCTGTTTAACTTTTTCCCTAAGCCTCTAATAAAATTGAACAAAGAAGGAGAAATTTTGAGCAGAAATTCTTTAAGAAATATTAATAATTCTTAACCTATGAATTTATCAAGATTAAATAAAAGAAAAACAAAAAAGCTTAATTTGAATATAAAGAATATTGCTATATTAACCAAAGCTATTATGAAATTCAAGGAGAATTTAAGCAACAAGAATATATCAGATTATTAATAATTATTTAATTGCTATGAAAAAATTGTTATGTAACAAGATACTTCAGAGTAAGTTTTATTGAAATAGGAATATCAATATTCATATTAAAATTAACATAAATCTAGGGTGGAGAAAATACTCAACAAAAAATTAATAGATTAGTTAGGAAGTGAAATGAAGAATATTTTCGAGATCGCTTATATGTAAAGAAATTTAAATAAATATTTTGAAATTTTTTAAATTAAATTTACTATGAATTTAAACAAAATATTTTTTTTGTTTTAAAAACAAATAAACAAACTATTAGGATGAAGTAAAAGCAACTCAAAAAAGAACAAAATACATCTTTCAATAGAATAAATTAAATAGCTCCATCTTAAAATAATATTTTAAATCCATCCTTATTCTAAAATTTTAAATAAAGACAATAAAATATTTGTAATACTGAGTCAAACTCACCATCTAGTAGCTAAACAAATTAAAATTAAGAAAAATGTTAAGAAAGTGTACCAAAAATCAATGAAATTTCATTTGAAAAAGCGAAATAGACTGAATAATAATTAGGTTAAAACTAATTTAATGATAATTAACATTAAGATATTACAAATTAATTGATATAATTTGAGCAAGACGATGATAACAATATTGATGATAACTAACAAACCAATCAAATTCACTAAATAAGTTAAACGAAAATTGATGGATGAATATTAAATTAAATTTTAAATTTTAGCTCTTATAAAATTACAAAAATACTTTGATTATCTCATTTTAATTATTATAAAAATTATTTTAATTCATGTTATAATTTATATATTTTGCCTGCAAAAGTGAATTTTCTTTTAATAAATATCAAAAATACATAAAAATTAATCTAAATTAAAATTATTATTTACAACCAGTGTTTAAAAGTTTAAAATAGATGGGGGATTTTCAGAAAAAATAATCAAAAAGCATATTTTTAAGGATATATTTAAATTCAAAGCTCTTTGGCTTATAAGTGGAGTGAGAGGAAATTTATAAAAACAGTCCTCTAAATTTTTTTCTTGCATTTAATAATATAAATATAAAATTTTATGTAAATTTTGAATATACATCCTGTAAGTTCTCCTAAACTACATTGAATTTAAATTAACACCTAAAATTTTAAGAGAGCAAAAAATTTGTATTAATTTTTCTTAATTTTTAATAATTTTCTTAAAGAATATGGAAATTATATTATATATTAAATAATTAATATTTCTTTTAAAGTAATTAAGAATATAATATTATAATAAAAATCTATTTGAATTTAAAATCTGAAATTAAATAATTAATTAAATTAAAAAATCATAAAACAAATATTTTATGATAAAAATTAAAATAAAACTATTTATTTAACTAATCAATTTGAAAGCAAATCCAGGAATTAAATTCTAATGTTTCCTGAATTCTTAGAAGTGAGTGCTATAATATCAAAATTTAATAATAAAATTCAAATGTTTTAAACAATACATATCCAAAAGTAAATATATTTATTATTTTAATATTTTTAATTTTTCATTCTTTTCTCACACATTTTTGAGTATAATTAGTCTAGGTAATTTATAGATTTTTTACTTTGGAGTTTTGTCAATTTTGATATATGTTAGGTTTTAGAGACTGTTTAAATATTTAGTGAAAGTTTTATATTCTGAATAGCTTAAATCTACATTTTATAGAGATAAATACTTTAATTATTTTCTTAAAAGATTGAATAACCATTACAGTTTTGGTACCACATCTTATATTTGATTTTCTTAAATTTATATTTTTAACGAAAGTCTTTTTAGCAAAGTTAATTTTTCAACACATTCATTAACTGCATCAAATATTTAACAATTTTATAATTAGTTTTCTATGCAGATACTCAAGCATACTAATTTTTTAAGCTCTTTAATTCCTTATAAAAAACAATTATCTTTATTCCATTCTAATTTATCTTGATATAGTGCAATTTTTAGAGACTAAAGGTTTGTTAAATATGAGAGCGTTTCACCAAATTTTAGGAGACTTTAATTTTGAAATTTTGACTATTATTTTACTTCAAATTTTAATTCAACTAATTTATTCATGAGCTTCATGCTCTAAAATAAGCAACAAATAAAATTTTCATCAATATTTGTATTTTACGAAATACTTAAATTAAAATGGGTCAAAATACATAAGCTTTAAAAGGACCATTGAATTGTCTATCTGCTCTCTAAAAATAGATATGAATTTTCGAATAGAATGAATTCAGATATTTATTCTTTTTGGAATCCATTATAGCTGACAATTTTATTTTTATTAATTTGGTCAAAGCTATGACAAAATTTTCTCTTTATACTTATCTTATTATAGGTATTTTGATAATTGTATTCTTTAAGCTCAAGGTTTTATAAGTAAGGTAAGTCATCAAAAATAGAAATCAAACAGATCTATTGTAAATCATATATTTGTAAACTAATCCTTTAAACCAACTTAAGCTAAGTAAAATAATTCCTCACCTTTATCCACTCGCTCTAGCTCATAAGAAATTTACCCAAATGTAAATTAAGTGAAAATAATTGATTCAAATTTAAAAAATTTTCAAATATAGGTTTTATCTTAGCAAAATTTTGATCTCCATCATCCAAAAAAAGAGTGACAAATTCTGTACTTTTAGGTAATTCAAAAGAATCATAAATAGTGTTTGTATCTATGTTATCTTTATTCAATAATTTTGTTTTCATTTCAAATATAAATTGTCTCAAATTTATCATATTTTTGAATTGTGAAAGAATATGCTTAAAAGTACTTGATTAGAGATAATCGCAATGAAAAACAAGATTAAGAAATTTAATTGCAACTAATTTTCCTATGGTAGATGAAATCTAAAGTAAACCAGCATCGTCAAAGTTCTAATCTATTCTATTAAAATCAAGAGATAAGTCAGAAAGATTGCTTAGAGAGCTCAAGCCTTAACTCATAGAATCTAAAAATAAAAAATCGTACTCTGTTTATTTTGGGAACTTTAGTTGAATATATTTTATTTATGAGTTAGTCTAAAAGGATTTAAAGAATTAAATAATGTCTTAATTATTAATTGAATATGTTTTATTAAAATTTAATTTAATTTTTTCTAATTTTTGCTTATCCTACAAAATATCCTTCAAGACAAGCTGCTTATTATTAGAATTTTGATCTGATAGGTAATAATCAGACCCAAAGTATATATTAAGTTCCTTCAGTTAAAGAGAATGCGATAATAAATTCAAAAATGTATTGCCTATGTTTATTTAATTATAATTTTCATTCAAAGTAAAATCAAATTTTTCTAATTTTTTTACTGTCTCAATCAAATCATCAAAATTCAAATGTGGAATAGTTTTTTAATTTCTATTCATTTATGAGTATAGAGTCAACTTTTTTAATTTCTATAAGTTCTTTAATTCACTTATTAAATTCAAATATTGTTCAAAATTTATTTCAATAATACTTGAAAAGTAAATGTTTAATGCTATTAAACTCTGCACACTGCAAAGAGCTTTTACAAGATTTGATAAATTATTTTAAAATGAAGATGTCTCATTTACATAAAAATCAATTGTAGTCTCTTCTACGTTTGGTAGAGAAGCTATTGACTCAAGCATTTTGATAAGATTGATGTTTTTGCAATAGCATAAATTGAAATTTAATTTTTTTAAGCTTTAGAATTCACTCATAATTTTTTTTAAATCATCGTATTAGTCATCTTGTTATACTTCTTAGATATTTAATGCTATGCTTATTTTTATGCTCTCAAGACTTGAAATCTTGGACAATTATTAGAACAAATTTTTAAATTCCTAAAATTTAGCTCCATATGACCAAATAAAGCTTAATTCTAAACTTTTAATATTTTTTAAATCTTTTAATTCATTATATAACTTATTGAATAAAGAATTATAGCATAGTTTTCCATAAACACGAATATTTAATTTTTCTAAATTTAAAATGAGTCTAATCCCATCTAAAAGTGACTCAAATATAAAAGTATTATAGTTTGAACTTTTAATTGTAAAATCTAATTTTTTAAGTTTATTACATTTTTAATAAACTTCGTAAAAGTTAAAAGTTTATTCGCTATACTAAAATCTTTTTAAATTCATCTATAAATTTAGAATCTATAGATCATTTAATTGACATAAATAGTGACCTGCATTATGAGATATGGGTTTGAATTGTTAAATGTCTTTAAATAATGTAATATCAAGTTCACGAATACTTCTTATATTTGAAGTATGAGAAAACAAATGATCAAAATCAATTTCTCTGAAATTCTAAAGTGTTATTTTAAAAATATTCAAATTATTCAATTTTTTTAACTTCTAAAGAATATTTTCAAGTATTATATTGCAATCGCTTCTTTTGAATATAGCTAATTAAATTTCTTCTTGGTTTAAAAATTATTCCATTTACTAAATTAGCATTTCTTGTGTTGTAAATGGATTAATTTCTACTTTGGCAAAGTTTTAATCAATTTGATTTTTTTGTTATTCCATTTTATTTTATTTGTTAAATCTAATTTTAATTAACAAAATCTGTCTTTATTTTTATTAATCTTTTTTAAAACAACATAAATTTTTAATTACCATAAAGTCATAAAAATCACGTCTACCCGACCGAGGTAAGAGTTCTGTCTAAAATCCATATTTTTAATATTTTTCTACAAGATTCAAGGTTATTAACTACGAGTTTCATTAAAGTTATTAAATTTGATGATAAATTAAATGAAAATATTTTGAAATTAAATAATAAAAATTTCTATAAAATCTCATTCATTTATTTCAAATTCAAAATTTAATTAAGATTTGAATTGAAACTTGAGATTTTAAAAAACTAAATGTCTCATAAAAAAGATTTTTTCCTTATTTTTTTCTTATATCAAATCCAAACCTACATACATACCTACCTATTTCAAAACCTTTTTAAATTTTATATTAAATATGCATACACTTCCTTATTGAGAAATACTTATCCAAGGATAGCTACATTTTAAAAGTAAAATAATTAAGAATTAGAAACTATTTTTAATGTATAAATACTCCATTTCATAAAAATTAACTGAAGATAATACAAAAAATAATTAATTTATTATATATAATTTATTTGATGATGATGAAAATCGTAAAAGCTAAATAATTAAAATAAAAAATGGTAAAAAATTATTAACTAATAATAATATATATAAACAATAGTTAAAGATTTAAGATAATAATAAATTAAAGTGTGTAAATTTTTAGTTTCTACCTATGTGTATGTAGATATAGCTCCAGGATTAAATAAATTATAATTAGAATTTTGGTGAAATACCTCATAATAGAGAAAGACATAAAATTTCACATTGAAAATAGAAAAAAAATACATCCTTAAGATTAACTCTTAAAGTTAACAAATATCTTCTTTTATAAACAACTTAAGAAGAGTCATCAAATAAAAGTAAGGCCAACAAAAATCTGCAACAAATGAATACAATATGATCTAGAAAAAGACAGATTCCATGTTAGAATAAAATAGAAGAACTCATGAAGGTCAGGTCTTGGAGGAAGAACAATATCACATACTGTAAATGCTTCTTAATTAAGGCATTTTTTTCTTAAATTTTTTTTTTTTCGAAAAAAAAAAAATGAATATAAAAAAACCATATAAGGTGGATCGATCTTTGATCAATATTGACAACATTATAGTATATAAATATTTTATACTATTGATTAGTATACTATCTATATTTTATGTAAATTTAAATATCCTGCTAACTATAAAACTTTTTTTAAAAACAAATTAAATTGAAAAATAAATTTTAGTTTATTCAAAAATATTTTTAAGAATAAAGATAAATAATTAAGTAAAATTATCAAAACACTTTTAAGAAAAATTATTTTCATGATTTTATTATTAATTAAATATAATGTTGAATTAATTCAAAAAAAAGTTTAAATTATTTTGATGCTTTAGTTGATCTTTTCGATGAAATTATGTTTAAAAGCATTTAAATAAATAAAGAAAATTAAAGATAATACAAAATACGAAATTAACTTAATAAAATAAAATTATATTTAATATAAATTATTTAGTCTGCCTGTAAACTTTATATCAACTTTATTTGTTGAATAATTTTTTCTACTTCAAATAATTTTTCATTTGGCTTTACTTGATTTTTTAATGAAAGTTGCAATGTAATTATTTTCGAGAAGCGAATCAATTGTGAATAAGGAGAAAATAAATTTAGTTTGATTGATTTCAGCTTAAACATATGTAACAAATTTAATCCAACCTATTAAGAACAAGAGCAAAATAATTATAATTGCATAGATAAGTAAAGCAGTTTGTATATTATTAAGATAGTTAAATAAATTTTTCATTTAACTTTATTGAAACAGAAAGATATTTTCAAAAGCCCCAGATTAAAACTCTTGCAAATCATCTAGCTAGTTAAAATTATATTAAGCATCCCACTCTTAAAATTTTTAAGTAAAGTTAGAATTCTAAGCTATATAGAATAGATCTTTGTATATCTAAAACAGCTTTTGAAGCTCTATTTGTTTAAAAAAATATTATTTAGTTAGCATTTTTGTATAAAAATTTATTAAAATAATGATTTCATTAATTAGCATGATTGTAAGGGATTATTTATGACTTAAAATTCACAATAATCTCTATTTTAAAATAAAAAATAAATAAAGAAAATTATTTTATGATGATTTTCTTCATCAAAATTTTGAAAATTCCGAAAAAGTATCATCATAAATTCCTAATCAGACAATTTTGATAACTCTATCAAAAACCCTGAATAATTTAAAACAGTTTTTATTAATTGAAATATTTTATTTACCCAAAATCATTCCATGAGCTAAAATGTTCTAAAATTAGCTTCTACAATCATTCAAATTTAAAAAACTTGGGTTTTGTCTTTCATATTGAAATTCAAATACTTTAAATAACTAAAATTGTTAACACATATCCTTAATTAAAGAATCATAAACGTATGTTTTTTAAAGATCATAATTAAACCTATCTGCCTCTTAGAAGTTATTTAGGATTTATTGTAAATTTTAAATAACCTGCGAATTGAGATTATTTAATGTAGGATAAAACTCATCCAAACTGTTTGCTATTTCTATAATGTTTTCATTTGCAGCTGATATTCTCATATACAACAAAGATTTAGCGAAAACAGAATGACCTCTCGCATTGTGAATGAATCCAAGCTCTGTGATGAATGTTTAAAGTTAATGAATATACGTATGATTTATAATATAATTTATGATTGGATATAACGATATTAAAATAAAAGCAACAAGGCACCCCAAAGAAACAAAAAAATTAAACTTAGGAAGCTTAGTTGTATTTGCTATAGTTCTCTTTTTCCATCTTATGTTGGACTTTAAATGGACTTCTTTTTCAGTAGAATTTTTGATAAATATATTAGAATTTATAACTTTTTCTGTTTGAATTATCATAGATTCTAACTTATCTTTTGGGAAGGTTGCTAATAACTTTAAAGTATCTTCCTTTGATAGTTAAACTTTTCTGTAAATTGGAAATATCATTCCTATAGTGATGAAAGCAACTACCATGATCATAATAAAAGTGTAAACGAGAACTGTCTCTGTAGAATCCGCGCTATCTATAGCTAAATTCAAAGCACTTGTCCTCAAATCATTAAAAATATCAATAATTTCTAAAAAGTTTTTAATTACATAGAGTCGAGATATTTTACTTACTGAGTTAGAATATTATATAAACCCTAGATATGCTTATAAGATTGCATAAAAATGAGTAGATTCTACAGAATACATTATGCTTCCATCACTTTGATATGTTGAAAGTATTTTTAAATCATTTTAATCTAGTACTACATCTGCAAAAGAAAGACTTGTTATTGAAATGTAGTCAATCTTACCTAAGATTGAGCTTAGTTCGTCACCGTTTCCTTTCTATAAATCAGATAACTTTGAATCAGGTACTTTGCTCAAAAAGAGGTTCGACTATTAAATTATTAAAATAAAAATTGTCTTTAAAAAAATAATAATAATATTTGAATTGATAATTTTAAAAATTTAAATTTAAATTAAATTGTTTTAGCAATAAATAAACTATTTATTTGAAATATAAAAAAATATTATTTTAAAATTATAATTTTATAAAATTAAATAAAAAATAAATATGTACCTTATATTGAATTAGAAATTCGGTTTAAATGATCATAGTACTAGCATCTTCTTCCATACCAGGTCCCAGATATATAACGTTTTGGTTTTGTTACATTATATTGAGATTAGAAGTAATTGTGAAGTAAACAAAGACAATAATAAACATTATAAAAAGAAGAGAAAAATAGCCAATTATTTTTATTGTATTTACTAGAACTGATTCAAAGTTTTGCATCATAATAGTTGAGACTATTTATTTTTTTGCACTCATATCACTCCTTGTACGAGTTGAAGAAGACTTTTTTAATTATTTTTTTATTTTTCTGTTAAATATTGATTAAAAAAATAAAAATTACTCTATCCATGCCAGTATCTATTCTTTCTACTAACTCAATGTCTTTATTTCTATTTTCTGATATATTGTCAGACTCAAACGATAATTTCTTTTTATCAATTGAATTTTCATTCTTTTTGTTAATATCCTCAGAATGTGAATTTTATTCTCTGTGTTATTCATCATCAATTTATTTTTCTTCCTCTTCTTAAAAATCATCTTATTCTATCTCTTCATCATCTTCGAAACTTTCATCGTATTCATCAGATTCTTGTTTATTTTAATCACCAAGCTGCTCTTGATTTTCTTTGTGATTTGCAACTAGATTATTATCTAGGACACTATTATCTTAAAAATTAGTATTTTAATCATTTTCTTATTTTATTTCAAATGCATTGACTTAGTTAGCGTTAATATCTTTTTAATTTTTTTATTCATTTCCATCTAATTTATCTGGTTATTTTTCTTTTTTTTATTGAACAGTTTTCTTTTTCTTCTTCTTTTATTTTTAACTGTTGCTATTCTTAAGTGATTTTTTCAAAGTTGTTAAACTCGAAGAAGTTCCAGAATAAAATACTTATTGCTTAATATGTTTTTCTAATCTGGATGAATCCTAATCTAAATTATGAGATGTGCTTCCTTCAAAATCAAAATTAAAATTATTTCTAGAAGTACCTTCTATTTAACTAATAGCTTCTTATGAGGTAACTTTATTAATTTACACACTTTATCTATTATTCTAAGTGTTTTACTTCTAAGGCAAAGATTGCAACATTTAAAAACTATCATTTCTTGACCTATCTATGGGAAAATCTTGATTTTGTTAATTCATTTCTTAAGATTAATTTCCTGAAGATTTTTTAGAAGCAAACACTAAAAATTAAGCGCTTTTTCTTTCTTTGAGAATTTTATTAAAATTAATTTAGCTTGAATCGATCTCATTAACCCATTCCTCATCTTTTCTTTTCTAATCATAATTGTCTTCTTCATTTAATTCATTTTAATTTTTCATTCTATCTGTTTGCTCTTAAAATAATGTTTTATTGTTATTTTCTCTTTAAGTGTTTGATTCTAAATAATCTGCTTTATGCAAAGCATTAAAACTACCTCTTTTTGTTTAAGACTCTTATTAGTAATACAATCTATCATTATCTGTTTCCTAATAACCTCTTAATTCTCTGCCAGTAACACTTCCAAGCCCTACCTAGCTTCTAGAAGTAGCTTGCTCGTATCTATCTTTCGCAGTATCTATAACTTCTTCAATATTTTTTTTGACTTAATTATTAAATTTTTTGCCTTAATCCCCAAAACTATCATTTTAACTTGAATGATTAATATGAAAAGAATCAAAATTTTTTAAATTTCTTTAAAAGCTATCTTCGTTTTGTAACTCAATTTGTCTATTGTGTTAAGGTTGATTGCTAAAACTAGCATCTACAAAATTATTCTTGCTTTTTTAAGCTGAAG
Source organism: Tetrahymena thermophila SB210 (assembly GCF_000189635.1). Taxonomy (NCBI): domain Eukaryota; phylum Ciliophora; class Oligohymenophorea; order Hymenostomatida; family Tetrahymenidae; genus Tetrahymena; species Tetrahymena thermophila. Next base: position 311,213 of record NW_002476559.1, read on the forward strand.
ATTAAATTTATATAGGAGTATTTATATGAATTGAATTATTTTCAGCTTCAATGTAACTTCCCAAATAGCTTTAATTTAAATCATTCCTGCTTGGTAAAAAGCTATTATCAAGTTAATTCTGTGAGATAAGCTTCTACTTCGATATTATTTACTAAAATGAAGTAGAAGTCAGATCCTAAATTGATTTCTTTTTCAGCTAAATATGACTGACATCTATTATTTCATGATAAGTGTCATCAAAAGTATTCATAAATGTTTTATCTTCATTGTTAAATTAGAATTAACTTTTATTGTTATTTTCATTTTCCTATTATAAATTTTTTAGTTTTATAAATTATTATTTATGAGAGTTTTTTTTGCTTGATTATTCGCCTACTTTTTCAGTATCTTCGATTTCATCTTCGAAATCAATTCCAGCACTACTTTTTGCATTTGTAGTATCTCTGTTTGATAATGACTAAAGAGTCATTTTCTTTTTAAGTTACCATTTCTATTCCTCTTCATTCTCTTGCTTGCTTAAATTTGCTTTCGAAAAAGAGAGGTCTTTAAAAAGTAATGAAAAATCATTATTTGTAAAGGAGAGCTTCAAAGATTGTCCTAGAAGCCCTAGAGATTTTGAGAGTGTCTTATTGTCTATTGAGACATTTAATTTCATAATTTAATTTAAATCGCTTCGAAGAGTGTTCAAGCTTTCTAATTTTTCTAAACGTCTCTTGACTTTTCTTATATTTTAAATCTCAATATACTTAAATGAATGTCCATATTTAGATTTAAGTCTCTTCACACTAAAAGAAATATCTAGGAAACCACAATTTGAAGCAAGAGCAAATATCTAAAATTTGATTTAATTTAAAAATATTTTTAGTATTTCTTTTGAATATAAATTTAAATATAGCTTATTACTAAATACCAAGCTAGCTCTTAAGCATTTTTAGAAGTTATTTTGATTCTCTTTTTCATATTATTAAAATGGTGTTCATTCAAAGGGTAAATCATAATTGATTAGAAATAATCTAATTCATTGCAGTTTTAATGGTCAAGTGCTTGCATGAAAGGGATTATTTTATACAAGTCTATCTAACCTATTTTATTATCACCTATTTCATATATATGTATTTATTAGATTATTATTTCAAAATAATTTGCTTAATTTTTTAAAAAATAAAAATAATTTTGATATTTTAATTATATTAAAATATTATTAATTAGTTTATTCTTAATCCATTTGAAGAATTTATAATTTTTTTTCAAAATTCATTTAATAAAATTAAGAAAATAAATGTATTTTTCTTTTAAATTATAATAAAAAAATTATTATTTGATAAAAATTTTTTTACAAAAATTATTCATTTATTTATTTATTAATTTTTCTTGAAACATAAAATAATTTTATAAAATTAAAATTAATCCCGGTTGTTTATTTTGAAAATGTTACTTCCTATTAATATTTTATAAGATGTTTCTTTACTTAAATGTATTTTAAATTTTCTGAATTTAATTAATCAATAAATAACTATTTTAAAGATTTACCTTTTTCTGTACTAAAAATAGTTGAAAAACATTAGGTATAGATGTCTCGAGACATATTTATAATTTTATTTCTTCTCCCAGTTAATGTAAGTTTATCATCTATTAAAATGAACTAATTACTTGTTTCTATCTTCTCTAAAAAGCAGGAAATACCAAATTCTTCTTTTAAGTTTGCTAATCTCATAGTAGCCTTAATTGGGAGGAGGAAATTTTTAGCAGATTTTGCTAAAAAGAAATAATCAGAAGTCATAATATTTTTTGTTTATCCTTCTGTAATAAAGTTATTAAGGATTTTGTCATGCACAGATGAAATTGAATCAGGCATTAGTGAATTAATTGACCTATTTATTACTTCCTGTTATCCGAATTCAAATACATTGTAAATTGTTCTTGTACATTTTTTTATTATTCCTACAGGCTTTAGCATTGAGACAAAAAGACAGCAAGATTTCGAGGAAAAAAAGCTTAAAGTTTTTTAATCTCCATTGACTATTTTGTGAAAAACACTTTTTCTTTGCTAGATGACTTGTTTTCTTATTCTTTTTTTCCTCATATCAAATATGGAAGTATAAATCAAAGTTAATTCCTAGCATCTTCTTGACAGTGGGTTAATATTATTTAACTCTTCAATTATCTAGTCAATCTTTTATAAAAAAATTGATAAATCAGTTATAAGAATATAATCTATATTAAATTTTATGTTTAATCAATTGTGTTAAAAAAGAAAATGAATTTTTAAAAAATCAATATATATGAGTATTAAATATTGTAGTTTCTCATTTACTAAGCTTCCCTCCAAATTTTAGACCTATACCCATTAGATCTTAATAAGTTTTAAAAATCTTAAAATTTGAGTTTAAATAAAAGTCTTAATGTATGAAGGTATGAAGATATACCTACAAAAAATAGAAATTATTATTTAAAAAAAATAAATTTAAAAATACATACCTAATCTAGCTACATTAATAGATTTTCCCCTTTTTGTTTGACTTATATTAGATTGACTTCGTCACATGATATTTGAAGGAAAAAGTCTCTTCTTTGTTAATATATTGTTCTAGTTTATTTTTGATACTAACTTAATAGCTAATCAAATCGAATTATATCGTAGAGATCAGTTTCAGTTTGATAAAAATTACCACCTATTTATTGCTATTTCTATTTTTCAATAGAGATTACATTCTTTTCAAACAACTCATTTGCTCTTTGGCAAAGAACATTTAATATTACTTTCTCTCTGAAGCTTAAATTCTAAAAGTGTATATGGGAAAGTTGGATGGCCTCTATATTTGATTTGAGAGGGCATTTTATTGAGTCTATAAGAAGCGCTAATAGCTAAAATCTAACTAATTTATATTGGCTAACTTTACTCTTTGTTAAAAAACTATTAAATAGAGATAAAAGATACTAATCTAAGAATTTTTTTCTCTATACTTTTTTTTCTTGTTAAGGAGAATCTAGTGTAGATCTACAAAAACAGCTTGAATCATTACAAGAATCTAAATGTCTTGTAGCTATGCTTTCAAATGTTAAGCCTGAATAAGAGTAAAGATACTTTTTCATATCTATATTCTGTGAGTAAAACTAAACAGTGCGTGAATAAATATCTAAATTTGTAACATCTCTAGTGGCTGTTTCTACCGACCAATTTAATATTCTTTGTTCTAAAAATTGAAAAATAAAACAAGAAAATACTATGACTATTGGTAAAAATAAGGCTATAATCAATATGAAGCTTGTATCATTTTTTATATCTGTAAATCCAAACAAGATAATAATAAGATTGATTATAGTTAGTAGATTTAGATAAGTGAAGTTTATTTTTGCTATACTATTTCTTAAATAAATAAAGCTTATAATAAATTCTGCATATTCAAAGCAAGTAAAAATGACAGAAATGATACAAACTATCAAGTATTAATTTACACTCAAACTTATTGATACTACTCCGCATTTTGTTATGTCTCCAAAAATGCTTAGAATCGAAGAAAATGATATTTTTCTAGAGAGGAAATCTTCTTTTTCAATTTAGCTTTAATTATTTTTATAAAAGCTAATATCAAAATCGTAGAATGAAACAACTAAAGTCACCAATGCAGCTAACCCTAGATTTAATGCGGCTAAAATCTATCCTGCTAGATTTGTATCTGTTTGCACCAAGTAAGATATCGAAATAAGCAAATTAGGAATCATAAACACATATCTATAAAATCCAAATATAGCCATGTAAAAGCTATCAAATGTATCAAAAAAGTGCAAAATCTACAAAACTAAGTCTTCATCTATTTCATATTTCCTTAAATCTTTTTGGTTTAAATCAATCGACTATTTATTATATTCTAATCTACTGAATTCGATTAAATAAAGTATCATTTTTCTTATAATATGAAGTATAAGTAGTGTATTTATGCTTATAAAAATGCAGATTATAGCTAATTAGATTTAACTCTAGTACTAGCTAAAAATATCATAGAACAAAGGATAAATACGGCTGTACTTAACAATTTTATAAATATAGTAATGCACACTAATATCAGCACTTTTTAAATTTATTTATCCTTCTAAATTTTATTTTCCCTTTTAGTCATTTTCAAAAAGCTTATCCTTGTTAAATGAATTATTCTAAGAGGCATAATCAGTTAAAAAAGCTGAATTAAAGCTTAAGCTAACAACTTAAATAAAATAAATAGTGAGGTAAATAATCGAAAATATCCTATTTCTTTAAAATCCATGCAATATGCTGATCAATTTACCCTATAAAAACTATAATACTTTATCACTTAAACTAACTTTTTTATTATTTTCTTAGGAACTAAATTTAGAAGTTTTATTCTACATTCTTTCTAAGTTCTCTCTTTGTTTAAATTCTTTATAAGTAATTTATTAATTAATGATGATTTTTTTAATTATGTCTTTTAATTAATAATTTACTATATCTATTAGTAAGTGAAAGTTTTTGTGGTTTTGATTAAGAGTCTGAAGTTTTTAATATTTAAGATAAGCAAATTTATTTAATAAGAACTACTAGTCCTATTGATTTTTCTTATTTACACTACTTAATGAAAATATTTATATTTTTGAATTTAAATAAGCAAGCGTATATATATATATATATATATATATATATAAATATCTAACAAATCATAAGTTTGTATTCTAACGAAATCAAAAATAAAGCATATATTTTATTAAAATAAATTTATTTAGTTAAAATTTAATACTAAAATTAAAATTTTACATGTCAAATCTAAATATTAACAAAATGCTTAGAAATATTTGTTAATTAATTAATTATTTTCTGATAAGTTCAGAGCTTTAATTTTTATTAATATTGCTTTTATATTTTTTTATCCAAAACTTGATATAAATCTTTTAAGGAAGATAAAACTTTAAATATAATTAAAACAATTTAGTCTCCCAATAATTAAGACAATAAGGTGTTAATACAAATTTTTTATATACATATAAACTTTTTTTATTTTATTTTAGATTTTCATTTTCAAGTTTTAATAAAAAACTAGAAAATATAACCCCCTTTAAATTATTTTAACTTCATATAACTCAAATCTTAGTTTTTTAAAGTAAAATTATTATTAATTGCTTATATTGGCTGATTTTAAAAAAAGTAATTTTAAAGTATTCCTAGGAAACAATTAATATTATCATTTTTGTAATTAAGAAGTTTGGCCCAGAAGATAGACAATTTTTTAATTTAAATACTTTGAATTTGATTGGTTGATCAATTTATTCATTATTTAAAATAAAATATTATATTTCTTGGATAATATTTTTAATTATCGCTTATTCTTGATTTTTAAATAATAGAAAATAATTCACTTTATTTTAAATTAAATATTTAAAAAATACATTTAATGTTTTAATTAATATTTTAAAATATTTTATCCTTAATAATTAATTAATTAATTAATTCATTTTTAATTTGATAATAATTTAATATTTATTTTAGAAAAATGTCATATTTTATAATTAATTTTTCAGCTTAACTTTTATTAGGGAGCTAAAACAAATATTTAATAATTAAAATTAAGAATCTTTATTGATAAATAAAATTAATTTAGGTTTTAGAGACAATTTTTCTATGGTGGTAAAGCTACTATTAAATATTTTATTTAATTTTCTTTTATTGATTAAAATCTAAAATTAGGGATAAAAATATTGATTAAACAATTGTTTTTATTTAATAATAAGTGAATGATATAATTTATAATGTACAATTAACTTATTTTAAATAATATCTTATCTACATTATTACAATAATCTTAAATTTTTAAATTTCTATTAATTAATAGATTTAAAATACATAAAATAAAAGTAAAAAATATAAATAAATATTGATTTCATAGTAAATTTATTTAGTAGTTTTTGAAATAAATCTCTTAAGAAATAAAGGAAAGATAGATAATACATTAAAATTAATAAAGATCTAATTTAAATTAAAATAAATAATAATTAATATAAAATTTTCATAGATAGTTCATCATTAATTTTAATTGAGTATATTTAAAATATTATTAAAATTATTTAACTGAATACTTATTTTTTTAATATTATTCTTTTAATTTTTATTAAATAAAATTAAGATTAATTAAAAATATAAATAAAAATTATAATATTATGCATTAGATTGATTAATTCTAAAAAATATTTTTTTGAAATTATATGAAAATTAGATAAACTTTTAAATAAAATCATTACAATCCTAAATTTTATATTTTATTTTAATAGATATTTTATTATAATTAATTAACATATCTATCTATAATCTTTTATAGATATTTTACAAAAATTAATTAATTAATTTATTTATAATATTTTTAAATTAGATGAGTTATTTGTTAATTACTAGAAAAGCAGAGAGTTTTGATAGAAATATTCTATTTGTACTTTAGTGGTGATCATTGGAAAAAAAAATGATAAAATTGTTAAATATTAGTTAAATAAAATAATTGTTAACATTTCATTCTACTTTTTTCTAAAGCTAAATCATAATTTAATGTTCAGCTCTTAAAGCGTTTATTTTAAATGTTCATTTTTTACTATTTTTATAGATGCATATTTTGAAAGCCATTATAATGATGATTGTACTCTACATAAAAATATATTTTATATTTTAAATATTATATAACTAATTTATAAATATTTCTTTTATTATATAAATAACAATGTAACTTTAGATTTTCTGTTTATCTATCAATTTCATTTTAAGATTATTCAAAAATATATTTTAGATACGCTTTGTCAATCAATTCATTTTTAGCCTTCTTTATTTGGAAATTAATTAGAATTTGTTAGGATATTTATTACATTCACTTAATTAATAACAAGTAATATTTAAAAGAAGAGATTATGAACCTTACTAAAATTATTAATATACAAATAAATATACACACACGCATATGTATCAAAACTTTTTTATTAAATTTCCTTTTGATATTTTTTTAATACCGTTAATTGCTTTCAATGTGTATTTGATTCTTATATTTTATTTAGATTCAGTTCCATCATCAATCAACTCATTTTCTCTTATGTTAACCATGAAAATCTAAAAATTAATTTCCTTGATCAAATTGATATACGCTATTTCTATCTCTGGAACATCATTACTTAGGTCAATATTAAAGCATTATTGGTGTAAATCTAAATCAAGAGGGCTGTTCTTAATTTAGTGAATATTCATATCATTTATTTTTAAGAAAAGTATATTATAATGGCTGTGCGTGAAATAGTTATAAACTCCTTGATTTTATTTTTTGTGTTTCCTTTGGCTAGAAATTTTAAGCCTTTAAATTATTTTTGATAGCTCTTGAATTATTATTTCAGATAAATTAAGATTATTTAGCGCATCTATTCTGAACATGCTTAAAATGTTGTACATAAATAATTTATTTAAGTTGTGAAACTAAGAATTTTTAATATAAGATGAGTTTTCTTTCTTATTTCTTATTTTTAAAGTCTTTTTTGGCTAATTGAGCCTGATTTCAGAAAAGTCAAAATTTTTCAGAAAAGGAGTAGACTTTGGCTTTAAGCAAAAAAATTTTTAAAATAAACTTGAAGGAGCTTAGTGTTCGTTTAAATTGATTAATTCATTTACATTCTAGGAGTTGTCATTATTACTATTATTAGAAATACTAATTTGGTTGTTGTCATCATCTCGACTAATATAATTATTATAGAATTGCGTATTTAATACGTCCTCTTTATTTTAATTATTATTTAAATTAATTTACCCACAGTGATTAACAAATTATTTGCTAATATCACTGTTTAAATTCGTGTAAACACACTATTTAAATGTAAAAACTTAATAATCTAATAATTGTTTTGATTATAAAGTACTTTTTTAAGTAAATTCTCCAGATTTTATCTCATTAACTTTTTAAGAAAGGTCATTATAAATTTAATGGACTAATTTCTTTTCATCTTTTAAATCATAAAATCTAAGAAACTCTTACTTGAGGCTATTAAGTAAGATGTTGTGATTTAAGAACTCTTTTTTTTTTTGAAATTAAAGTAACTTTTATTCATTAATCAGTTATGGTGATGCTTTAGCATTTTATTATACTTATGGTGAGTCATTCTAGTTTACATTTTAATAATGAGGATTTTTAAATAAACATAATGAGTTTTAAATGTTTTAAACAGCTATTTGTTCATTGTTATTAGATGATTCTTCTTCCATTTGAGTTTCATTTGTTTGGAAGGTTTTATTTCCAATACTGCATATTATCTCAAAAGAGTTTCTATCAACATTATTTCTATCAATCAGTTCTGTAGAAAAAGAGCAACGTACTTATCTGGATACATGTGTATCAAAATCCTCCGATTTATTCATTTTAACATCCAAATAGTCTATTTATTCCTCCTTTTTATATCTACTTTTTCTTTTATTTTTTTCATAAAAATTAACATCATTTATAACAATATTATCATTTTTTTCTAACTGAAAATCTTGCACATATGATTGCTAACATTTAGACTATGAGAGTGTGTAGTCATTGCTATACCCAGTAAGATTTGCTTGTGTTTAACTGTTTTATATAACTTAGTTTTAGTTACAAATATTATTATTGCAGACTAAGATGCCATTTTGGTTTACGCTTATTCCAGTTCTATAGATTTAAGAGGGAATATTATTTAATGCTTAAGGATAATTATAAAAATAGCTAGGTTAACTAAATTATATTTGTTGATTTTATCGCTAATATGTTTATTAAGGAATAAAACATTAAATAAACATTCTCTTAGTATTTATTTTAGAAAATTTAAATTTTTAGTAAATTGTAATAAATAACTAAAAAAAAAACATCTATTAATTATAGCATTAATCATAAAAAATTTAAATATATTATCAATAATTAAAGTCTTTTTTTTTACTGATATGTACTCAGTTTTGTCATTATTAAAATTTTTTGAAAACTAACTAACCAATCACAAACAAACTCTTCGAAGAAGTTAAGAATTACAACATTTGAACATTTTTTTATTTTTTGGAAAATAAAATTATTTATAATGTTTAATTAAATTATAATCTAAGTAAGTATATCTAAAATAAATTAATATTAATTATTTACTTTTACAAATTTCAATTGAGTAAGATTAATTAGTTCATGGTAGTGCAACCACATTTTTATTTTTATTTTAAATAGTTTTCATATAAAAAGCCTTAAATAAAAATAATATATATTCATCAATTACTTACTATATTAAAAATAAAATTAATATAATAAAATATTTTATATTCTTTCTAATTTCTATTAGTAGTAATTAAATTTTATTTTTTATAAATGTATCTCAATTGATACTAATTATTTAAATAAATTTTCAAATTTTAGAGCCATCGATCATTTAACCCAATTCATTTTTCAACTAAACAATTAATGTAATGTTATTTTTATAATTTAAATGTAAAGAGATTTATTTCAGCCCCATTTATTTATTTATACCTTCTAAATACAAAAAAATGATTTATTATTTCTATTAAAATTTAATTTACTTTTAATTACTAGATTACACATCTAAAAAATATTAAGAAATAAATATGCTATTTCATTTTATTATTAATTAATTAAGCAATCATAATTTCATTGATTGTTATTTTATACATGTGTCACTCCATCTACTTTATTATTTTATGCTTTTTTAGGTCTTCTAATTTTCCCAAAGTAAATCTAGAATTAGATGTTTTTTCTATTAATTTCTTGCCAATATCTTTAATTAATTCAAAAGATATTTGTTTATTAGTATATTTATTTGTTTACAATAAATCCTAAGTTAGCTATTTATTATGATTTTAAGTATTATGCTATTTAATTTATAATAATATTCTAATGCGCAGATTAGTAGTAGAAAAGATGAGGAGTAAATTTATTTCAATCATAAATAAAATAAAAGTATAAAAATAAATATTTACTGTAAAGTTAATTTTTTTTGCAAGAAACTGACTGATATCTCTTTAACTAATAATAGCTAAGAAACTAAAATTAATTGGCGTCTTTTTTAAAAAATTGTTAATAAAATAATAACATAAGGTTTTAGAAAGAGGTTTATGGATTATAAATTTAAAATATTTTATAAATTAATTAAGATAATACTTATTGAATGGAACGGAATAATATTATTAAATTATTTTAAGTGGAATAAGATAATAAATTATATATTAAAAATTTTAATGTTGTATCTAATATTTATTATACTATCAATTAATTTATTGATTGGTTGATTAAAAAAATATTTTTTAAAAATTACATAAATATTGAAACAAATTTTATAAAAAAATCACACTGTCATCATATCTTAATTTGAATTTTATAAATATTTTGTTGTAATTAATTAAATAATTAATGTATTATTTTAATAAATATGATAAGTTTTTCTTAATAATTTTTGTATTATTTTGATAAATAGGATAAGTTTGTTTTTCTTAATAATTATAAAAATAGAAATGAATAATAAAAATAGCTCGATTATTTAAATCATGATCTAATTTTTTTATTACTACCAAATAACAGTAGCATTTTAAAAATAATTTTATTAAAGATAACAATAAAACATATTATTTAAGGGTGTGTTATTTACAAAATTAAATTATTACAATACATTTTACATATGATGAAAATAATTAAAAAATATAAATAAAATTGTGATAAATAAGGCTAAATAAAATCATTTTTAATTTATAAATCTACTATATTCTAAAACTAAATCCTAATTCAATAGTCTAATATTTAAAAATTTATTCTAAACATTTTTTAAAACTATTTTTATGGTTTTTTTTTTTGAATATTACAATATTAATTTCAATACAAATGAAACAGGTATGATAATATTAATATTTCAAATATGGGTTAAATTAAAAATATTTTCTATATTTACCTAGCTAAAGCTTTTACTTACATCTAATAAATATCACCTTAGCAAAGTAAATATTTTGAAAAGCGCTTTAGCAAGCATTTTATTTTTGTTATCCTAAATAATTATGTTAATGATTTGAACTAATATTATCTTTTAAATAAATAATATTTAACACCAATATTTATTCAGTTAATAATGCTTTTTTTATTTATTTTAACAAAATATAATAGATAGGAAATTAACATTAAATAAAAACAATCAATATTTAAGTTAGGATATAATAGATGAAGCATATAAAAGTACTAACTAAAACACAAATAGATAAACAACATCAAAACTTTTTTATAAAATTTCCTTTTGCTATTTTTTTAATACCATTAATTGCTCTCAATGTGTATTTGCTTCTTATATTTTATTTAGATTCAGTTCCATCGTCAATCAACTAATTTTCTCTTATGTTAGCCATGAAAATCTAAAAATTAATTTCCTTCATCAAATTCATATAAGCTATTTCTGTTTCTGAAACATTTTTACTCAAATTAATATTAAAGCATTATTGGTGTAAATCTATATCAAGAGGACTTTCCTTAATTTAGTATATATTTTTTTCATTTATTTTTAAGAAAAGGATGTTATAATGGCTGTGTGTGAAATAGTTATAAAATCCTTGACTTTGTTTTTTGTGTTTCCTTTTGCTAGAAATTTTAAGCCTTTAAATTATCTTTATTAACTCTTTAATTATGATTTCAGAAAGATTAAGATTATTTAGAGCATCTACTCTAAACATGCCCAAAATATTGTACATAAATAATTTATTTAGGTTATGAAATTAAGAATTCTTGACATAAGAGGAATTTTCTTTCTTACTCTTTTTTTTAGCAGACTTTTTTGGTTAATTTTGCCTTATATCTGTAAAATCAAAATTTGTTAGAAAAGAAACAGATTTTGGTTTTAAACAAAAAAAATCTTGAAATAGACTATAAGAAGCACATTACTAATTGGAGTTTACAAATTAATCTTAATGTTAGGATGTGTTATTATTATTGTTAATTTAAATGTTATCATCATCTCGATTAATATTACTATTATTTAATTACGCATTTAATATTCCTTATTTATTTTAAGTAATATTATTTAAATTACTCTACCCACAGTAATTTGCAAATTATTTGCTAATATCACTGTTCAAATTTGCATAAACGCATTATTTAAACGTAAAGAGTTGATTATCTAACTATTAATTAAAGTACAATGAACTTTTTTAAGTAAATTCTCTCGAATTTTTCTCATTTACTTTTGAATTTAGGTCATTATAAATTTAATGGGCTATTTTTTTTTCATCTTTAAAATCATAAAATTTAAGAAATTCTTATTTGAGGTTTTCAAGAAAAAGGTTGCTATTTATCAGCTATTTTTTCTAATAAGATTAAATTACATTTTATTAACTACTCTATTATGGCGATTCAATATCTCTTTATTATTCTTATTAGAAGTTGCTTGAGTTTAAATTTTAACACAAATCAATTTAACTACAACACTAAGAATTTAAACGGCTCTAAATTATTTCTTCTTCATCATCATAATATAATTCTTCTTATATTTGAGTTTCATTTGTTTAGAAGGTTTTACTTCTAATACGACTAACTATTTCGAAACGATTTCTATCGATTCCATTTCTATCAGTTAGCTCTGTAGAAAAAGAGCAACGTAATTGCCTTTATTCACTTATAGCTAAATGATCTAATTAATTCATTTATACTTCACAATAGTCTTTATATTCTTCCTTTTTAGACTTATTTTAGAGGTAATAATGTTCATAAGGATTAACATCGTTTATATTAGTATTAGCAATTTTTTCTGTATGAACATCTTATAAATGTAGTTGCTAGTATTAAGTTTAAGAAATTATCTAGCCATTCTAGCATTCTCTTTGATTTATCTGTGTTTAACATTTTTACATAATTTAATTTTAGTTATACAAACCTTTATTATAGTTTAAGATACCATTGTGATTATCGCTTATAACCGTGCTATTAATATAAGAGGGATGATAGGGTTAAACCGAATTATATTTATAAAAGTAGCCTGGTTAGTTAAATTAAATTAAATGATTTTATTGCTAATATGTTTATTTAGGGATAAAATATTAAATAAACATTTTCTTTTGTTGGTTTAAAAAAGTTTAAATTTTTGGAAAAATTATTTATAGATAGAAGGCATCTATTAATTATAGCATTAATCATAAAAAAAAATAAAATATCATCAATAATTAAATTCTTTTTTTTTTACTGATGTGGACAGAGTTTTAAAATTTTAACCAACCAGTAAATTGGGGAAGATAAAATTTACAATAAATTATTCATTTTTTTATTTTTAGTCATAAAAAAATTATTTTCAAATTAAATTAATAGTGAAATCTTCAATAGCTTATCATATTTGAATAAAAAATTATTTTTGTAAAATCTGTTTAAAATAAATATATTTCGCTTAATTTAGTCATTTTAAATTAATTTTGATCAATTTTATTATTGTTTATTGTGGTTAAATTAAGTTATTTATTTATTATTTTATTTTTAATAATTTTTATGAAACTTTAAATAAAAATAATATTTATTAGTTTATTTTTTCAAAAATATAAAATATAATCAAATCAAATTGTAAAACCTATTCTTGTAAAGTGTGTAAGAATTTAAGTTATTTCTTAATATAAAGTGAATTTTTATCTTAAATAATATTTATTAACTTACTTAATATTAATATCAAATTAGAGAGCCTCTATCATTTTCTCATAATTTATAATTTACTATCAAAAGCATGTTTGTTATTTTTAAACTTAAAAATTAAAGAAACTTTTCATTTCAATCTCTCTTTGGTATTCTTTCTATCATTTCAAACTATTTATTTTAACATAAATTAATCCATTTACTTTCAAAATGTATGCTATTACATACAGAACTTTTAAAATTTCAAATTAAAAATTAAATTCAGTTTTTTTCATTATTTCTTCAGAGATTTTTTGGTTATCAATCCATATTTATTTATTATATATTATTTTTGATATATTTATATTTTCTTTGTAATATCTGATAGTTTAGTCATTTCATAAATTATTTTTCTAGCTTGAAAAATTGTTTAAGGAAAAAGATATTGAAATAATACATAAAAAATATAAAAATTGAATTTTTATTATTTAAATATAATATTTCGATTTTAAAAAATATTTATTCTATCATATTTTAAAATAATAATTGTAAAGAAAAGATATTTGTTTTTACCCTATCAATAATTATTGATTAGAGTAACTTAATTTATATTCACTTTTATTGAAAGTTATGATTATAAAATAAAAAAATTAGGTTTTTAGAAAGATGTTTATATATATTAAATTTAAAATATTTTTCTTAATTAATTAAGTTAATATTTTTACAATTATAGTTTTAAAATTTTTTTCAATCAATTAATATTTAATAAAATAATAAAATTTTTAATTTTATGTTATCGATTTTACATACGATGAATTGATAGATAGACTGATTCAAAAAAATTTATATTATTTAAAATATATTTTTAAAATTACAATATTATTTTACAAAAAATAGATAAATAGTTTTTGCATTATTTTGATAAATAAGATTAGCTTTTTCTTAATAATTATAAAAGTAGAAATGGATGACAAATTTGTTCAATTATTTAAATCATAATATGATATTTTCATTACAAGCAAAAGTTGTATAAAAATAATTTTATTAAAGATTATCAATAAAATTGATTATTTAAAGATGATTTATATGCCTATTTATCTTATTACAATATTTTTTGTCAATCATAAAAAAAAATTAAAAACAAAAATAAAATTATAAAAAATAAAATTAAATAGATTAATTTTTAATTTTTAATACTACACTCTAAAATTAAGTCCTAATCTAATTGTCAACTTTAAATATCTTTTATTATTATTTTTTTTAGATTGATTATCACTTTGTTAAAATCATTAAATAAAACATTTATGACAATATTGACACTTTAATTATAGATTTTATTAAAAATATATAGTGTACTTAACTAATAAATCTTTTTTGCATCTAAAAAATTTTATCTAAGCAAAAATAAATATTTTTATTTATTTTAGATAATATTTTTTTAAATAGATGGTTATCTTTTAAATAAAACTTTATTAAAATTAAATATGATTTTTTATGTAGAATAAAATTTAATGCTTCTTGTATATTTTATTTGTATATTTTATAACTTGAGTATTTTGAAATTAAAGACCATAAAACAAATAGAAATTAAAATAAAAAGATGCTTTAAAGTTAAAAAATAACATAATTTGCAATTTAATTCTCACTTTATAAATCGATATAATTTGAAGGATTTGATATGAAAATGCTTAGTAAGATATTTATAGCTAATAAATGGCTTTAGTTAATGTAAATTGCATTTATTTTTGAATATTTTAATTAATTTACAAATTTTAATTGTCTCCAAGTAATAGTTTAAACTATAAAATTTAAATGTTTTATAAATAAAGGAGTATTAATTGATAATGCTGTATTTTTAGAGATATTTATTTTTTAAGTCTTTTATTTTATCAAGAGCTATTAATTTTTCATAAAGTTTTATCTAATTTTTTAATTTTTGTCAATCAAAGCTAGTTTTATTTGTTTCATACTTGATACTTTATCTATTTTAAGGTAAATTTATTTTAATAAAAAATAAATTTGTAAGTATTTTAATCTTTCATTATTTATTTTAGTTTATTTTTTTTGAAAATAAATGGTTATCTTTTAAATAAAACATAATTAAAATTAAATTTTTATTTTTTTTGTAGAATTAAATATAAGTCATCTAGAACACTTTTATTTGTATCTATTCTATACTAAGTAAATTGAATTTAAAATTAATGATTAGATAAAAGTCTTAATTCATTTTTTAAAAAGAAAATTAAAATTGAAAAAAATATGATGCTATTAAGTATAACTATTTTCGAAATTTAAATCTCATATCTATATGCAATTTGGTATATTATTTAAAGAATTTAGTATGAAAAGCTTAATAAGAGTGGTTGATAACTAAAAAATTTCCTTAATTAATTTAACTTAAATTTCATTTATGTTTAAATATTCTTGATAATTCTATATTTTTAGATATATATTTAATCAGTAGTTATTAATATTTAATTGAAGTATTATCAACTTTTTAAATTTTTTCTGCTTCAAAATTTGAAGGTAAATTTATTTTGATAATAAATAAATTTGTAAGTATTATTATCTTTCTTAGATAGTATTTTTTTAAAAAATAGATAGATGGTTTATATAGAGAAAAGTGAACTCTGTCTCAACAATTTTTTCACATCATCACCCAACCCTCTACACGAATCCGTTTATTTACGAGCTTAAAGCTTCATCACACAAAAATAATAAATGGAAGGTTTCATATTGGACAGTTTTACATATATAGACCAAATATTTCTAGAAATTCAGAAAGAAAATAATATTAATCATGTTAATCTGTCTAAGCATCACAGTAGTAATAATTTAGGAAGTTAAAAGTCTTTTACTAATTAATGAAATTAAAATTAACATAAAAATAAATAACTAATAGTAGACAGGTCTTAGTTAGTTTAAATTGTAAATATCTTTGAATACTTTAATATAAAGTATATCATTTTTATTTTGTTTGGTAATAGTTCAAAAATTAACATTTTATCACAAGAAATCTTTGAATAGTACAGAGTATTACTTGCTAATGCTGCATTTTTAGAGATGTAAATTTAATAAGCCTATTATTTAATCAGCATTAATTTATTTTTTATGAAGTTATATCTTATTTTTTTAGTTTTTTTTTATCAAGATATTTTTACTAATATCTCTATATTTTAAGGTAAATGTATTTGAATAGAAAATAAATTTTTAAGTATGATTATTATCTAATTAGATTACATTTTATTAGAAAAATCTATGGTTATCTTTAAAATAAAATTTCCTTTAAATTTAGTTTATTTATTCATCTACATATAGATATAAGGTATCTAGAACAGTATATTTATTTTATGTAAATTAAATGTAAAATTAAAGACCAGATAAAAGTCTTAATTAATTTCATAAAAGGAAAGTAGAAATTAAAATAAAAAAGTATGTTATTAACTCTAATTATATTCTTAATCTAAGTCTCACATTTTTATGCAACCTGGTATACAATCGAAGGTTTTGGCATGAAAAGCTTAGTAAGAGGGGTTGGCTCTACTCCTCAGAGCTTAATTATTTAGTAATAAGACTTTCAAGATGCTATTATTTTTGGTTATTTTAAATTTAATACCATAGATTCAAATAAATAGTATTCTATGATGAGGTACTAGGTAAGTTAAGAGTATACTTTCATGAACTATTACACTATTGGTACATCTCCCTACATAATGGTATAAATGGATAATAATAACCAACAGATTAATTCCTAATAAGGCCCGGGAATTATAGCAGGTTATTGGTATTAATTTGGTTTCGGATTCAAATAATCTCTTAACATTTACTATTCTATATGGTAAGGATATCCTTAAGGAGGATTAGTTTATCCTACTTTCTAGTAGAGTAATTTTTAATTTAGATCTGATATTACATAGCTCACATTATGCATTATTTGTCCTCCTCTTGAAAATAAATTTACATAATTTGTTGGACAGTATTCATCAATAAAAATGATCACAGGCTTCTACCCTCCAGATACTGCTAAATTGATAATAAATGAAAACAATATGAATGATTAGCTATTGAGATCAGCATTTTTTATAAATGATAATCTAACCAACTACACTAAAAAATAATATTAACCATTAACTACAGATTTAATTATAAATTGTTATAATTCTACAAAATTTTATTTTGATGGAGTTTGTATAGATCCATCTTAATGCTAGAACATAGTCTACTTTTAAACAAGCTAATTTGGTTCAGTAAATAGCGTTTTCTATAATTCAGTCAAATTAAAATGTGACGTTTGCTAAGATTATTGCCTAAATTGCGATAATTAATCTAATTGTTTGTAATGTAAAAGTGGTTATGTGCTTGATACCACAAATAATATTTGTAAAAGATGTCCAGTAAATAGCTTCTATAATTCACTAAATTCTCTATGTGTATCTAATTGCCCTAATGGATATTAAAAGGATTATATTAACTAACTATGTGTTCAAAATTTTAATCCCTTTTATATCTTACTAAACCCTTTGCTATATCCAAGAAATTTTATTTAAAATGATGGATTTACTTTGATGGATACTAATTTGTAGATTTAACCTGATTAATATACCTAATGTTGGCTAGAAAATCAAAGCTTTGGGCCTTATACTATTTTGGGAGGACAAAATAATCTCAATTCTAACAAAATTAATAAAAAAATTCTTAATTTACCCAAAAACTTTTAAAAAATAATTACTTTTTAAGGTTTAATTTATAATAATGGTTAATAAGGTGATTTTATTTTAGAAGTTAATAATAATCTAGTAACCTTATCATCATTTACTAAAATATTCACTAATTATTAGCTTTGTGATGATAATTAATAGGTTAATTACTATCAATTAACTTATATTATTAATGATTCCACAACTAGTCTTGATATTAATATATCATCTAATAAAAATGGATGGGGAATCAGAAACTTTGCAATGAACATCACTAAGTGTCACTCTACTTGCAATGATTGTACAACTGATGGTAACCCTTGGTCTTGCACTACTTGCTAAATTCAATAAACTTCAATACTAATAAATTAAAATTGCGCATGCAGCAAGGGATAATATGCTTAATTTTAAAATTGCTATTCTTCTCCTTGCTATAACTGCTCTAATTGTCCACCAAATTGCTTGTCTTGTGAAGATTAAACTGGTAAATGTACTTCTTGTGCTACAGGATATTCTATCCAGAATGGATTATGTATTATTAACAGTTCTTGCTCAAATTAATACTCTCAAGATCCTGGTTCTAGCTACTGTATAAGAGCTAAAGATTAAGGGATGTCTTTTTTCGTTTAAGATAGAATTTAGCTAGATTTATAATTTTGGTACTATACTGGTTTACCTGAATAGTTTAGATAATGCTATAATAGAAAATATGCACCCTATATTTATGGCACATAAAGTGTTTCCTTAATTATGCAATTACCATAGTATTAAAATTATCATTATCAAGTAGGGTTTTAATTTACAGCTATGAATGTGGATAATTTTGCAGCTGTAGATTATATGAGTTATTACATAGATAATAATTTAGTGAAAAAGGCAAATTACAGATCAAATACTACTGTCAGTTTATGCGAAGATATTAATTATGGAGAAAATTAGGTTCCAGAATAGATATTTTAATTGAAAAAAGATACAAATTTAAATTTCACTATCGGAGCGTATTTACCTAACTCTAAATGGTTCACATTAAATGATCTAACAATATACTATTGTAAAATTTTTATTTATTTTACTAATTTTGCTTTTATTAATTATATTTATTTCTTAAAGATTTTGCTTTATATTTAAAGGAAGGAAGTATAATTAAATTTAAAATTAAATATTTAATTATTAAAAAAATAAATTTACAATTTATCAAATTATTTTTATAAACTATAAGAAAGATGTCATGCAAGTTGCACTAATTGTTTAAATGGATCTACATGTACTTCTTGTATTTAAAATTCATAACCTAATGCAGCCTTAGGTAATTTTTGTTATTGTAATGATGGATTCTATTTTACTTATGACTGGAATACAAGCTCTGGACTCTGTCTACCTTGCAATAGCTTTTGTAAAACATGTAATGGACCTAGCATAACTGATTGTATTACTTGCTAAGAAAGCTATAAGGTTGTCAATAATATTTGTGTAAATGCTTGTTAGGTTAATTAATTTTGGGATTTTAACTTACATTAATGTGTTAACTGTTCAGATTGCTGCTCTAGTTGCAATGGGACGTCTAACAGTTAATGTTTGTCGTGTTAAGATCCAATAATGACCTTAAATTCTAATGTTTGTAAATTTAACTCAGATAAAAATACTTGCAATTCATGTAATACAAATGTTTCTAACTCTCTTTGTGGTGGAACTTAAATAAATCATGATTATTGTTTAACTAAGGGTTGGTTGAGTTACAATAGTAACACATGTGTTAATTGTTTTACTGCTGACTCTAATGGAAATTGTGGGGGTAGTAGTATTTACAATTAGCTGTGTAATAAATATGGATATTACTATTCTTCAACATTGTCTTAATGCCTTTCATGCTCATAAGCTTTTGGAGTAAACTGTGGTGATCCCTCAATCAGCAATGTTTGTAAATAAAATAGGTGGATGTATTAATCTTTATCTACTTGTATTAGCTGTAATTTATAGTAAAGCCCACTTTGCTGTGATGCTACTTGTAAGACTTGTAATGGCTCAAGTTCTAATAATTGCTTAAGCTGTTTCGGTTCTATGGTTCTTTTCAATAATTCATGTTTAGATAAATGTCCTAATGGATATAGCTATAATTCTTCTTAAAATAACTGTTAAAATTGTCCAGTTTTTATAGGTGTACCAGAGTGCAATAATTGTGCTTCAGATTGTTAAACTTGCTCTGCATCAACTATAAGTTAATGCAAGACTTGTTATGGCTCGAGGTAATTAAATGCTGCAACTAATAGATGTGACTGTAAAGATTAGGAAGATTAGAGGATGTTTTTTTATGAATGTAGTATGAATAACTAAGCTGTTTTGAATATAGAACTATCTAATTAAGGACCATAGATGACAATAGATTTTGGGAAAATATTAGCAGATATCCCTAATTATCCAACTTAAACAAACTCTACCACTATATGCAAATTATTATTCAGCTAAGCAGAGCTATAGAAGATAGGCTTTAATTCTGCTTGTTAAATTTAGTTTAACTTGGTTAATATTGCTCTTGGTATATTATTTTTAATTTAATTTCATATTAAATGATTTTTTATTTGATAATTAGATAACACAGCTACAATAATTTAAGGAGATACCTTAAACTTTTTACCAAACATTTTAAAGTTTAAAATAAATTCTAGTTCTTATATTGACACATTTTTGAATAATATTGTATATCAATAGCCTCCATAAAATACAGGAGTTGTTTTTAATTTTAAAAAGATAGAAAACTCTTGTAATGATTATAAAATTACATTAGATAAAGTTTAGAACGACTCAGGTAGAGGTTTCTAAAGTATAACTTGGACACTTTTAAATCCGACAGCTAATTAAGACGACGTTTAGATATAAAATATTCTTACATAAGCTTCGAATTAGAGTTTATTAAACATCACTATACCAAAAGGTGTCATTACACTAAACACTTAAAAGAGTATTTAAGCTTCTTACAAATTGAAAAATACTTATTCTGCATCTCAGTAGTTTGTATTTTAAGTATAAACATTTAAAAGTATAGCTTCTGTTCTCAGTTCAAATATGATAATTCCTTATTTTAGGTAAATAAACAATCAATTTTAAAACAACTAAAAATTTTTAAAAAAAAGGTATTTAGAGTTTAATCTGAATTTGAGTTATTCAATTTAGTACTGTGACAACTATGGAAATTCGTTGAATACTAATGATCCAATAGATATAACTATTACAAGTCCTTAGACTTCTTAAATTAGCAATCAAATTAAAAGTAACACATAGAACCAAATAGTTTAAATAATATAAGCATACTCATTTCCTCCAAATTCAAATAACTAAATAAATGTAAAACCTTTTTAATCTATCATATTATTTTTAAAAATAATTTGTTTAATAAATTCATTTTAGGTTTAGCTCTAATTATCAAGTGATTAATCTGTAACAAATATGTAACAAGTTTCATTTAGTACAGTACCACCAAAATTAATTGTTAAAATTAATGGTGGAAATTAAAGGATAGATTACAAATCTAATTTAAATTTAAATGCTAATTTAAGAGATTTAGATGTTCAAGATCCTAATGCTGATTAAGGAATTACTTTAGTATGGAGTTGCACAGATCCTTCTGATCCTACTAAATAATGCTATGATTAAAATGCAAAACCATTTAATTTTAATTAAATAAATCCTTCTATTCCACCTTCAACTTTTAGTCCTTATACAGTTATCAGAGTTTAAGCACAAGCAAATAAAGATACAAGATCTTCTTTAGATTTTATTATTGTTTTATTTACTGAATTTGATTTACCTCTCCTAGATATTTCCCTAAATCTTCTTGATCCTCAAGGTCTTACTGTTAACTTGAATGAAGAAATTTTTGCAACTCTTAATTATAATACAACAGTTAATACCGATATTCTTTCATTTTCAAGTACTTTAGTTTATTTAAATGAACCAGTTGGGGCAATTAAATTTGATTATACCTAACTAAAGTTTTAGCTATGGGACCACTATTCTGGATTTAATCGTTCAAATCCAAGTGTGAGCATTAGATTTTCAGTTTTCAATCCTTACTTTTACAT